>NW_008680727.1:37144-43545 GCF_000695815.1 Acanthisitta chloris
AAGCCTTCCTGCATGGAAAAGATTTGGGACCAATGTGCATCTGGAGACTAACTGAAGGACAGCAAGTTATGTCCACCAACCTGCTGTTGTTAAACACCTAATAGTAGCACCAATATTGTGAGGTATCATTGGCAAATCTCTTTTTTAATGGAGGCTGTATATCCCAAGTGTGTTTCTCATGACTCCTTGAGCTCATCCCCTGGCACCCTTAGGCATCCTCTGCCTTCCAAGAAGAAAGACACATGGAGCAGGAGGCTGTAGTTTCCAAAGCACTTTGTGATTTGCAATCCTAGTCAAGAACCTCCCAGGTGACAACAGATCAGCACTTTAGTGCCCTGCCAAGAGCAAAACATGATTTTGAGTAACTTATAAGTTACTTGTAAGTAAAGTAAAACATAACTTGAAAATATTGAAAAACTATTGGAAATAACATTTACAAGATCTATTTTTCCCCACCACTGAGAAGTTCCTTTTCTCTCCTGTTCTGTTTAGGTCTTCTTTAGACAGCTTTGGCCAGTGCACTTCCATTATTCCATCTCTCTTCTCGCAAGGCTTAACTTGCTGTTTCCCCTCGCTTGCCAGTCATAACCTGAAGAAACATGCTTGCAATTTCTTTGGGGACAGATCTTTGTACTTGATGATTTTGCCAGTTGCTTTCAGCCTGGGAGCTGATGCATCACTTCTTTGTTCATTGTCTCTCCATCCCCAATAGAGTCTTACTGAATAACCTCCCACTCTGGTCTTGTCACCACCTAAACCTTTGCATCACCATATTAATAACACTATTACCAGGATGGCACACTGGGTCTTCTGGCCTAACTCAGGAGGCATGTTAATTTCTTGGAGCTCATTCTCTCAGAGTTGCTCTCCTGTTTGTGAAGGGAGCTGTTTTCATTTATTGTGATGGGGAACCAGTAGGCAGAGTCCTACCCCACAGCAGGCAAGAGAAGCCTATCAACTCACATTAGCACTTTTCTAAATGGATTTTGATTACCTCCAAGCCTCTAAGAATTGTATTAAATGCTAATATGCAAAACACAGTTTAGCAAGAGATAAGCAGTGACAAACAGCTGCAAACAGTGGTTTTGGGCTGAGTGATAGTTTAACCAGATTAGGTCACTAGCTTCAGCTTAAGTAAAGTCATGGTTTTGTGTTTTACTGTTGTCAGCAATTATACTGAGACTTTTACAGTGATTGTAGTATTCACATCTTGAATAATTACACAATGTATGATGATAACTGAACTTGCTCATACTACAGGCCTTATTGATCCCAACAGGCAACCAACAAACCCGAGTAATGTTCTTGTATTTTGGGAAGTGCTATTTAGGTTATCAAATCTTAAGATGAGGAGAGTTATATAAGTACTGTAATATGCATAAAGCAGGATATAGCATTCTACTTGTGCAATTAGTCCAGGCACATGTAACAGCAAAGGCTGCTGGAAATCCTTTCCAAATACAATAAGACACCAAGGCTGGCCTTGAATCAGCTCCCAAGACACATTCATGTTGATATCTCACTGAAAACAGTATTTTCATCTTTGTTTCAGTACATATCATTGCTCCCAGCACACAAATACTGAATATTGTCTTTCTGAGTTGTGAAGCTCACATCAAGATGCAATCAAACTGCTCCTGATCTTTGGAACACTGGCTGAAGCAAGAGGAAGAGGTATTGTGTCTCTCAGGGGGAAAATTTGGGCACAATATCTACAGAATAGTTGGAGTTTTATTCTTTTTTTTCTCATTCTACATTGTTTCCTCTACCAGATTTTATGGAAGTTCACCAATAAAGTCTCATTCCAAGATAACTAAACCCCCATAAATCCCAAAGATGGCCTTTGGCTATGCATATCTACTCTTTCTCCTCTTTATGTTGCCTAGACACAAGATAGTCTGACCTGGAGGACCATGTAGCTGCACTAGGGAAATCCAGTGGCTGCGAGAATAAACCCTGGGAAGATTGGAATAAATTAGCTTGAGTAGAGGCGATGCTTTGAGACTTCAGCCAGCTTTAAGTCTGTGAAGAGGTGGCACAGATACAGAGCTGAGGGAGCAGCACCAGCCACAACTGCATCCAGCAAGGACTGACTGCTTGTGCTTTTTTTGCTGCTGCAGTCAAGGTGTTTCTCAGTAGTTACAAGCTGTGTTGATTTTAGAAACATAGGACATATATCATAAGGCTAAAATGTCAGCCAAAGTCCTGACAGCCTGTGGGTACATACAGGAACAAGAATGATTAAGTCTTTGGTGAAGTCTCTCTGTCATGCATGCTCACATATACAAGCTAGCTGCAGCCTAAACAGGGACTGCTGCATTCATGGCTGCACCAGCAATGGGAGCATGTGCTGATGTCGGCCAGTGCTAATGCATTTTCAGTCCCTTCAGTAAATGTGTGTTTTTACACACGTGTGCACATGTGTAAAACTGCACGCACACCCAGACACACTCATCAAGCCAGTAAGGAATGCACATGTTTCTTGGCAGGGCTCTGCACATAGTGAGTGTCAGCCAAGAAAAGAATTCACATTTACAGGAAAACTCACTGCTGTTGTCACACTGTTACATAATAAATAAAAGCATTGCACAACAAATGCTGACACATTAACTCTCAGAGGAATGTCACAGACAAAACAACCATGTATTCACAGATGCTAATGCAATAACCCAGAATTTCATGTGTATTTGTGAAAAGAAAACATTCCCTAGTGAACAAAACCAAGGGATTACCATAGATCATCTAATGCCATCAGGTATTGTACCATGAAGGTTTAACTTAAAGAGCTTGAAGGAACATATAGAGTCCTGCTTGAGGGTTTGGTCAATACTGAAAAAAGATCTCAGTTTCTTAAAATTTCCCAGCTGCATTTAGAGATCTCAGATGACTGAAACAATACGGTCAAGTTTCATTTATACTTCGAAAACTGGAACATTTCTCTGGCCCTGAACACTGACCCTTTGGACTGTTGTCTGTCCCTAATGGACTGTTGTCTGTCCCTAATGCATGCTAGAGGGTTTCAAAACAGCTATGGGCATGTGAATAAAGTAAATCAAGTCTAGGAATCCTGGGAAAGAGCAAATAACCCGTGGTTATAACAGTAAATAAAACTGGACAGGCCTCATTTTACAATCCCAGAGGCAAAGGGGTATAGGTCAGTTCACATCCAGCCAGCACCCCACACAAAATCAGTTGTCTTGCTGGAAACAGTCCATGGCCTGCATGAATGGTTCAGTTGGGCCCAAATGTACTTCTGGGGAGGACAAGCTAGCACAGACCAAAACCACATTAAATAATTCAACTGGAAGGATAATTATATGCCCCTTTCTGAAACCCCTGGCCTGGTCCTCAGTCGTTGTAAGAGCACAGGCACAATCAGGCTTCTTGACCGAGGACAGAAATGGCTGCAGTGTTATGGTGACATCCCTCTGCTGCTTCTGGGGACACAGGATGAAAATCACTCCACTCAAAAAGTATCCTGAACTTACACAAGCAAAAAAATCGTAAATGCAACTACTTTATAAAGTAGCAGTTCTGAATTAATTCCAGAAAAGGTAGTCCATTGCTAAAGTCCAGTTCTGAAGTGCTGTTTATTTGCTAAATAGTTTTTATTTCTTGGATGATCACTTGTAGTGACAGTAGCTCCCAAAATGGTTTCATAAGACCTAAATCATAGAATTTGACAATCAAGGCATTTGAAGGTTACACAGAATGCAGTTCCCAGTGGTAGCAGGTGTCATACCTGCAGGGCTGTCTCCTTCCAATTTTCACTAAGGTTTTATCTTTTCAATAGCCCAGTTCATGTCAATGTCACAATTACAGGGACCATAAAGAGAGATTACTGGTCATTGAGACGTTTTCAATCAAGTACTGGGAATATGGCTTCATCCTCTTCTGTTGACAAGGACACAAATGTCTGCAGAGCTGTCACTATCAAAAGAGAAAAAACTTAAACAGAAAAAGTAATTACTCCCCAAAATTGGTATAAGGCCAGTTAACTTTTGACTTCTGAAATCTAAAGCATGCTTGTTGCGTCTAGCAGCCTGGCTGGTGTGTGTTGTGGTACTTTGTCCCTGCAGTCCTTGGACAAGTTGTTTTTTTCATAGATATTTTTCCTGATGTATGTCCTGGTAAACCAGGATCACCAGCTTTCTGTAATACAATCTGGCTGTGCTAAGGGAAGCACTGATGGGCTTCAATGCAGTCAGAGCCTTCCACAGTATCACACCCTTCGGAGTAGCTGTTGACAAGTTCAATGACTCATTTCTGAAGACAGACTGTGGCAGTGGCACCAATGTCACCTCCTTAATATAATCTGCATCACCCTGATCAGAAGCGCATCATAAACACCAGTTGTAGAAACTGAGAATAACAAAAAATTAAGTGTTTTCAACCATTCATGGTTCATTCTGCTGTTTCAATTGTCTCTAGCCAAGCCGATTTCCAGGAACAGATCTCATTTCTGGTCTGCTGCTTATTGCAGCTTTCTTTTGGGGCTGGTAATATGATGCGACAGATCAGCTGCTTTACAGTGCTTGTCAGAAAGCCTTCCTGAGATACAAGTAAACAGCCAGTGAGCTGAGGAAACAGCAGATAGTCAGGTTTATTTTCTCCTTGAGTGGGTTTTAACAACACATGGATCACATTGACCAGACACTGAAGTGTCTGAGACAGCATTTGACAAGACCTACTTGTTCATCAGGGACCTGAAATTCCCAGTTGATGCCCAGTTACCCGCAATCACTCATGTGTGATAGCTTCGTAGTTGATTTGTCTGAAAAGTAAGGTATCACCGCTAGAAAGCTAAGGCTCTCCTATCATCTGCACAACTACACTATGCTCACAGAAGGATCTAATAAAAGAAGAAGACTGATTTTATTGTTTAGCATGGTCTCAGCAACAGAGAACAGTAGAGGGAGGAACTCCATGGTAACTGGGTTATATGTCCCGTAAAGAAAATATCAGAAGTTTGCGCTTGCTGACATGTTTTTGTTTTCCAGATAAATATGCACTTCTTCACCTTCCTGTCAGGGTGCCATAGAGGCTGGGGTCTCCCTAGGAATAGAATCATAGAATGGTTTGTGTTGGAGGGATTTTAAAGATCACCTAATTCAACCCTTGTGTCATTCAACCTTCCATGAGACCAGGTTGCTCAAAGCGCCATCCATCCTGGGTTGTTCTCAACTTCTCTGACCAACCTATTGCAATGCCTCACAACCTTCACAGTAAAGAATTTCTTCCTAATATCTACTCTAAATCTACCCTCTTTCAGTTTGAAGCCATTTCCCCTTGTCTTATCACTATATTCTTTTGCAAAAAGGCCTTCTCCAGCTTTCTTGTGGGCCCTCTTTAGGGACTGAAAGATGCTGTAAGGTCTACCCAGAGCTTTCTTTTCTCCAGGATGAACAGTCCCAATTGTCTCAGTCTTTCCTCATAGGAGAGGAGTTCCAGCCCTCTCATTAGCTTCATGGTCTTCCTCTGTACCTTCCTGGGGATGGGGTCAGGTCAAGGCCAGGCGGGGATATTGGTCCATGGGCAGGAATCCCAACTAATGAGGTCCACAGCCAGGCACAGCATGGCCTGATGGGTTTGGGGGGCTGAAATGGTTTCCTGGGCCATGGATGGGGTGAAGAATTCCCATAGGAAGTTGGTCCAGGCCATAAACATGCCTGCATCCCTCATGTCCTGATGCTTGAGATACTGTATGTGCTCCAGGTAAATGATTTTGCCAGATAAGGATAATGCTGGGTGAAAGACTCTGCTACCCTGTAAGTAATGGAAATAACAGCTTCCAAAGACAAAATGGGAATTTTAGTATACCTCTCTGCAGTAATTACTTGTCTGCCTTTAAGATCATTTGTCTCGGACTGAAGACCCGTTGACTCCCAACTTAACATGTAAAGCAGCTCATATGATGGACAATTATAAAAAAAAAGAAAAAGAAAAAGGCAACCAGGCTTAATTTAAAAAGCAACATGTTAAAATCGAGTCCCACCTGCTCTGGGTTTGGTTATTGCAGGTCCCGGAACAACTGGGCTCATTGGGTAATGAGCAGGACAGAATGCATGACAACCATCCATCCCTGTTCTGCTGATGTCTGGCTGTGTCTCGTACAGACACCCTTGTTTCTTCCATACACGTGAATAACACTGGATAGTTTCTGGTTGTCAGAACATGCAATGGGAAGGATGCACAGGCACCTCATTTGGTGCTCAGCACCCTCGGCCCCCCTTTGGGAGCCAGCCTCTAAACTTGAGTTATCACAGTGCCAAACTCCACAACAGCTTTGGTCATTTGTGGATGGAGCTAGCTATTTTTAAAAAAAAAAGTGGCAATAGAGATGATGCTGATCTGGAAGACAAATAATCTAATGCTGGAAATTAAATGTTAGGAGTATATAT
>NW_008680728.1:0-1194 GCF_000695815.1 Acanthisitta chloris
GGGCTAGTAATAGTAGTTAACCAATGATAAGTGGGCGCTTATAATAAGTGTGTAGAAAAGAATCACTTTTGTAAGTAATAAAGGTTAGTCAGGAGATATTCATGAAGATGATAATGGCGTCGCCTCTTTCTACACAAACTCCCACAAATGCCCTGTGCCATCTGGTATGAGTACAACTGTAACCTGCAATCAAACTCTGGCTGACCTTTTGGTCTCACCTGCATGGGGACAGGACAGACATGCATGTTCCCTGGGCTTATCAATAATTATTATCAATATATCATCTCATTCGCTGAAGATGAAGCAGGTAACCTTTTATGTCACACTGAATGGTCGATGTGCACTCAGATATAGACACTCTAGATAGAGACATGTAGTGACTGTCAGCACCTGTCTAAGCCTGTCGTGACTGCAGTTAACCCTAGAGGCCTATGAGAAATGGATGTTACCCACGTACCTGAGTTTGGTCACCTTAAGTATGTGCATGTTTATCTTGACTGTTTTTCTCTCGCCATTTGGGCTACAGCACAAACAGGTGAAACAGCAAACCACGTTATTTGTCACATTCGATCAGCTATTGCTGCATTGGGAGTTTCCCATACAATTAAAACTGATAATGGCCCAGAATACCGGGCTGAGGTCACGGCACGAGTTTTACAACAATGGGGTATCAAACATGTTCAAGGAATACCCGGCAATTCCACAGGCCAGGTCATAATTGAGCATGCTCATCGCACTTTGAAAAGCCTTCTTTCTAAATAGAAAGAGGAGGAGATGGAGTTATCCCCAGGTGGCAGAATAGATAAGAATCTGTATGTACTCAATTATCTTTCTTTGCCAGGAGAAACAGACGAACCCCCAATGTTACGGCATACAGCAAGATTATGCAGCATGAAAGACGCTCCCTGGCAGGGTTCACACCCACAAGTGAATTGGAGAGACCCAGTCACTATGCTATGGCAGAATCCATCACACTTATTAACAATGGGAAGAGGTTATGCTTGTGTTTCCACAGATTCAGGTGCTAGGTGGCTGCCTACAAAATATGTTCGACCAGCTATCCACCGTGCAGAACGCAAGACTGACGCAAGGCCAGAGGAATCGGAGAAGGCGACGCAGGGAGTCCCGATGGGAACCGGTGTGGTCTGCAGCTGAAACATGTCCTAGTGGCTGCGGTCGGTGTATATCATGGAC
>NW_008680728.1:1943-2164 GCF_000695815.1 Acanthisitta chloris
CAAGGAAATCATGTCCCTTTTCGCATAGCCATTCCTCCACAATTCCCCCTTTTTCTTTTTGAACAACCCAGGCTTGGCTAATAAGTTTCTGCCAAAGTCACTGTAAGCATTGTAAAATACAGGGTAACATTAATAAAAAACCAAACACTACTACAAGCAACATACAAAGGGTTACCGAGTATATATGAGAATCCAATCAATAGCACTATTCTAGCTTATTA
>NW_008680729.1:0-4571 GCF_000695815.1 Acanthisitta chloris
ATATAGGTTTAGCATATAAATATATGTGAAAATGTAATTAAATGTATATAAAATATATTTTAATATAAAACAGTATGTATATGAAGTTGTTTCCAGTGATGAACCCTGTGCTCAGCTGGCAGGTATAAGTAAGTCTATCTTGGCTTTAGGGGAGTGATGTCTACTTATGCTCTTGGAGAATATCGTGGGATATGTTTGAGTGCAGTTCATCCATTGTAGGAAAAAGTAACTGGGAAAAACATAATTTTAAAAACCACTGCAAAGCCTTTTGTATCAGAAACTGGTCACTGATCATCTCATTGTGGGGTACAGCCCTGGAGGGAATGATTTCTTCATGCCGAGGAAAGCCTCAGCATCTCTATGTTTTCTTTATTTAAAACTCCATTGTTTCATCATTCCATGCAAAGCT
Source organism: Acanthisitta chloris (assembly GCF_000695815.1). Classification (NCBI taxonomy): domain Eukaryota; kingdom Metazoa; phylum Chordata; class Aves; order Passeriformes; family Acanthisittidae; genus Acanthisitta; species Acanthisitta chloris. The sequence continues at coordinate 410 of NW_008680729.1, forward strand.
CCTTTCCTTTGAGAGGTCATCCCATGGATGGTAGGGTGGGGGAGGAGTTCCCACTCTGTTTGTCTCACCTGCAGAGCCCAAATGATTTGCTTAGAGCAGTTTCCTGCCATTTAAATAACTAAAATTACATGAAATGAAGTCCTTCCTTATAGAAAGAACTACTAGCCAAGCAGCTCTGGTGGTTTCCTTGCAACTTTGGCTGTCAGAGAATGAGAGTGAGACCAGTTTGCTGGACTCTAAATGATTTCAGTCACCTCAGAGCAGGTCTTACAGTGGACTGAAGTACAAGTAGGTCTAGGTGCTGGTAGAGGCTTGGGTAGATGATTCATCCCTTGAACAACACTTACCCTTGGCAAATGGTAGGGACTGAGGGGAAGAAAGACAAAGCAGGGGAAAAAGATAACTTCCAGTGCCAAGAGTGAGCTCAGAGTGAGGTCTTGGGTGCCTTGTTCAAGGCTTTCCCTCCATCTCTTCTTACCTCCATGTGTTCTGGCCAAACAAGAGCAACGTGTTGGCCCCAGTGGCCTCTGGGGACAGGAGCTTTACAGGGTGGATGGGGGTGGCTTTGAGTCCATTCCTCTTGTGGCTTTGAAAACCCACCCATGTTGTTTTTCCTTCTCCTATTTCCCAGATAAAAAAAGGTAATAAGTCTATCCAGGTAGAAAAAATCATTCAGTAGTGATGTTAAGCCTTTCACCAGCAGATGATTTCATTCAAAAAGGAGAAGTATGAGCTCCAGAGATACCCAAATTCCAGTGAACACAGACCTGGTCTAGTGGCAAGTGCCCCTGCCCATAGCTGAGGTGTTGGAATTAGATGATATTTAAGGTCTGTTCCAACCCAGGCCAATCTATGATTCTATGATTCTGATCCATGTTCTTTTTTTCCCTACCACCTTTCTTTCCTGAAGCACATGTGAGCCCTTTAGCAGCTTCTTTGATTGGTTGAGTGCTCTGGGAGAATGGGGTTTTCAAGTTTCAGAGTATGAGATTAAGTTTATTTGCTTGACTAAGAAAAAAACCCCCAAAACCATTAAAAATAAAGAAAAACACATAACAGGAAAATGCATAGAAAGATGTGAGTCATACTGTATTTGTATCCTCTGGTCATGCTGCAGTTGAAAAAGAGAAATCAGGTAAAAATGATACAATTGTGACACTGGGGATTTTAGGTAGAGTATTTGGATCTCTTTTGGATCTCTTGCTCCTCTGTGCTGTAAAAATCTCTTTTGTCTCCACTTAGAACTTCAGCCTATGCCAAGGGGAATTGGTGTGGAGTGCAAGAGCAAAACATGCAGCAGAAATCTGCAGAGGGTGAAGCTTATGCAGAGAGACGAGATCTGCATTGCAGATGCCAGAGTAGGACTTTGCCCTTCACGTTCCCCATCCATGAGAGTCAGTGGAGCTGTACTAACAAACCACAGCTATTGGGTGATTTTGGGGGTTGCATGCAAGTCACAGCTTTTATTATTATTACTTTTTCATCTGTGACTGCCAAAAGCCAGCAGGGGACAAGAGTTTGTGGATCTGGGGCTAGAGCACTGGAAGAGAGCAATTCTGTTAAACCCTGGACCCAATTTTTGCTGATCATTTGCAACTCCTATTGTCTTTAGTGGTTATGATGGGTGCTGAGCTGAGAAGCTTCTGGAAGTCTCAGGCCCTAGTTACTGTTTATTCAAATCACTGCAATTTAGTCCTTGAAGTTTCTTATTGGGAAAGGTTTTGAGAGGGATGACGATTCCATGATGATTCCATGCAAGGGTGGCTCTTGGCTCCCTCAATGGCTACCCTGGATCCTTTCAAAGTGAGACAAAGATACAGAAAGATCCACATGACAGAGAAGAGTGACAGTGTAGTTTGATGTTAAGTGTGTATTTTCTCTGTCAAAGATCACAAGCCATAGTTTGCTGCCTTTGGCAGTAATCCACAGTAATCTTCTTGGCTCCAAAGGAATTGTTTCAAAGATTTCCATGTGTAATCAAGAACAGAAACTGAGCCAGACACAAAGGACATACAATCAGTTCCATGATTCAGAGCTGGTGTGACAGAGATGACAGTGCATTTTGGGGTGCCAGTAGAATAAATGGATGAGCCTCTAGGCTCCAAAAGGATTGTCTACCCTGGCATGCTGGGTTGTTGGACTGATAGACACCAGGCTGACTAATGCAAGTTGGTCTCGGTCCACTGCAAACGACCTTGTTCTTGTGTCTTCTCATTGCATCTTCACATCCACTTCCATTTCCCTTGTCCTGTCACTGAAATCTCCCGAGAGCCACACACTGTCTGAAACACTTCAGTGTGAGACTTGGAGTTATAACATCTGTTGGAGAGATGATGCTTTCCTCCAGCAAACATCCCCAAGGAAATTTTCCTGGTCAAAGCTCCAGTGGAAACTATAGTCTTGAAACGTGTTCTATAGAATTGGATAGAATTCAGATGAAATCCAAAATAAAGCTCTACAGACCTCACTGGAGGGTATCCACAGCTCTTTTAAAGTGAGAAAGTCAGCTCAAGAAACACGAGATAGCTGCAGTTTACTCCCTTGGCTCTTCTTTAGAGGAGGTGCCCAGCAGGACCCGACCCGCAGAAGCTCAGCACAACACGAAGGGATGCTGATGCTGTCTCTGCTGGCCAACATCCATTCTTCAGGAACTCTTCTGTTCCTCTAACTCCATCATGAACAGGATTCTCTGCAGGAATTTAGCTTTTTATTTGCCTGATAATCGTAGCTCTAGATCTCTATGTGGTTCTTTTTCACTGTTAATTCTTGGGTTTACTGCAATGATCTTTAGGCCGCTCTGCTCAGAGGAGTGATGAAAGCACTGCTTGGTAATATACCATAGAATCATCATAGAGTGGTTTGGGTTGGAAGGGACCTTAAAAACCATCTCATTCCACCCCTCTGCCTTGGGCAGAGACACATTCCACTAGACCAGGTTATTCAGAGTCCCATCCAACCTGGTCTTGAACACTTAGAGGGATGGAGCTTCTTTGGATAACCTGTTTGAGTGTTCCACCATTCTCACAGGAAAGAATTTTTTTCTAGTATCTTATCTAAACCTACTCTCTCTCAGTTTGAAACCCCCTTTTTCTGTCACTCCAGGCCTTTGTAAATAGTCTCTCCCCATCTTTCTTGTAGGCTCCCTTGAGGTACTGGAAGAGAAGACTTAAGTCACATTACTATGTACCAGCCCTTCTTGAGCAAGTCCTGTTGAGGAAGATAAAGCAGAAATAGGTGAAGAGAAGAAACAGCAAAAGAACATTTGAGGCCATGTTAGTGGTCTCCTCTGGACTCACTCCTACAGATCATTAGCCCTCCTGTGCTGGGGCCCCCAGAGCTGGAGGCAGCACTGCAGGTGGGTCTCACCTGAGCCAGGCAGAGGGGCAGAATCCCCCTCTCCTCTGCTGCCCACACTGTGGGGATGAGCCCAGGACATGGCTGATTTCTGGGCTGCCAGCACACATTGCTGGCTCATGACCAGCCTCTCACCCATCAGAAACCCCAAGTCCTTCTCATCAGAGCTGCTCTTGATCAGTTCATCCCCAGCCTGGATTGGTACTGGGAGTTGCTCCAACCCAGCACCTTGCACTTGGTCTTGTTAAACCACATGAGATTCCCATGCATACACCCAATCCAGAGTTATTGGACCCTTTCATATTCTGGCAGGAAGGTCAGGAATTTGCTATGCTGGAGGAGAAAGCTACAGTGAACAGCCTCACATATTTCTCAGAGGACATTTTGACTTGTATTCCTGGACTTCCACACTAGGGTGTTAGAGTTGGACTCAATGATCCTTGTGGGTCCCTTCCAGCTCTGAATATTCTGTGTGATTCTGTGTGTGATTATTTCTGTGGGGCTGGCTGCAGTCCCCACACAGAGAGAGGTCATATTTAATCAGAGGGTAAGACTGAAGGAAGTACTCAGTAATTCCTCTCCTACCACGTCCTTTCCTGCTGTAGTTTATCCTCTTCAGAGTCTCCAGACAGCCTCTTGAGAGTGGCTCAATTCTATTCCAATATGCTGGAAAGAAGCTGCAATGAGTGCACATTGACAATTGTTTTCTGGTGTATTTTTTTTCCTGGGAGTTGGAATATTTATTCCAGGCACTAGCTTTTTTTCTTCTTCCTCTTTCTATGTCTGTTATGGCTGACTTCCATTTCTT
>NW_008680729.1:4618-9877 GCF_000695815.1 Acanthisitta chloris
TGGGAAATATAAACCCAAAAGCCATTGAGTTATGTTTGCACATCTGGAATTGGGGTTTGATTCTGCACCACTGTGCTGGGTGGGTGGAGGGAATGGGACTGATAGGACAGCAAATATTTGTCCTTTTATAGTGACTAACTGAGGAGGAGTTAAAATCTCTTGAAAATTTAGAAAGAGTGGAGGGGAATCACTGTGTTTGGCCATTGACAGGCCTTGGGTTACATTTTAGACTAGAATTGATATAGTGAACAAGGTCTAGACAGCTCAGGGCTTCAAGGAATGCTGTAAGCCCATGGAAGCAGCTAACAATGGGGAAATCTTCTTCCATATCATACTTCATCTTGACCTTGAGCAGATATCTATATGATCCTTGGGATCTGACATTTAATAAGGCTTTTGAAGCCTTGTTACCATGAGCTACAGCAGCTCTAGAAAGCCTTGGTTTATATTGCTGTGTTGCAGAATGATCTGAAGCATCTAAAATAACTTGCTTTGGGCTAGTAGGGGTTAGATGCCTCAATGCAGAAGCTTCCTGGTCATAAACTCTGCATCATTGAAGGGATTTTAAACCAGATTTTTCTCTGGGAGCTGCATTTACTATGCACTGGCTGATACATTAGGAAACTTTCAGTCTGCACATGAAAATATATTGAAAATTGTTGCTCTTTTACAGTGTAGTGGTAACCAAGAAAGTGAACCAGTTGTCACTCTGTGAACATCTGTATTTATAGTTTTTTTCAGTTTTTAGTACTTGCAGAGGCCAACAAGGTTTCTGGTTCTGAGATTACAAATCCTCCCTGAATTTTCTCCTTTGAATTTTTTGCTAGGTATAAATTTGTGGCATAATTTGTCTTACGGAGCTCTGTCATGGTAAAGGAATCATTTGGCCAGGGGAAGGAGATGATGACATGAGAGAAAATTACACTGAGTTTGCTGTTTCCAGTTGGGAGAGGTCTGATTTGGGTGGAAGTACTCATGAAATGCTGGGGGGATTCACTTGTAAGGTCTGACCTGTAGGGACAGGGTTATATGATGAACTATTAGTGGGATGTGTGTGCTATTACGAAGTGGTTATGCAGAGCTGGTTATGCAGATCCTCTGGCTCTGGGACACCTCTAGCCAAGTGGGAGTTAAGAGCAGAGTCCAGACTTCAGCACCAAGTGCCTTCACTATGGTTTTGGACTTCAGCCCTGATTTTTTTCTCTAAGCTTTAATAAAAATGGAAGTAATATTCTCTCCTAGTGGCCCTTCAGCTGCACCTTGTGCAGCTCCCTCCTTCCTCCTTGTCCCTCTCTGCTATTGTAATACACCAACTACAGCAACTAAACTTTCATAATTAGCCTCCAACAGATTTAAATAGACCAGTGACAACTTCCTTCCTTGTAAATTCTTTCCCCAATGAACTTTCTTTTTCTAATTTTACAATATTTAATGCAAAAAAACCTGTAGCCTATTAACACCGACATGTAAAACTAACTCACATTCTGGCCCAGGAGCAACAACCTCTTCCTTGCTGTGTGGATAATTTCCTACACTGCTGTGTAAGTGAAGTTTTAACACTTTTTTCCCCTCCTATTTGCTAAAATATTTTTTTTTGGACAGCAAAATTTGTGGACACAACAGTCATTTTGTGCCAGCAATAAAAAAACCCTTTTGTTCCATTAAACTATGGCCCAGGATTACAACCAGCTATTTTGGGAATAGTGACTTCTAGGGGGGAAAAAAAAGAGTCTGCAAAGAGTCTGATCCATTTTAGTTTGTCTTCCAGTCTTTAAATATGTTAGGTGTGCACACTGCATGTTGAGTGGGCTCAGGAAACAGTAGAAATGTTTTGAGATGACTCTTGTTTTACAAGGTACCAAAGATATCTCTGTAATTAGAGCTCAGTTCCTATAAGGAAGAACATATAGAAATAGAAAGATAACTGCCTTTGTGGATAGAAAAAATGGCAAAGAAGAGAATATTTTAGATACGTAGTTAGAAAATACTTTCCTTCATCTCCCTCCTCAAACAGTTGACTTTTTGGCAAAAATAGCACCCAACATGTTTTGACTGAAATGGAAATATTTTAGTCCGGAGAGAAGTCATAGCAATACCTCCTGGGAACTGCTGTTTGGAAACTTGGTGTCTCCAACCTGGTTGCTCTCCAGTGTGACTCCCAGCTCCTGCCATGTCCCACAGAGCAACACAGTCCTCTCTCACAGCTGTGGAGGTTGTTGTGCCCCTTGAGAAATGCAGACTGTCACTAGGGAGGAGAGCTAAGGGCATGCATCACCTCCTTGTGTATTGTCTCCTTGGAAGGGAAACATGGTAGGGATGCAGTTTTGGGTTGTCCTGCTGGTACTATTTCCATGAGGATCACTGTGTAAAGGTGTAGCATGACAGGAGCAGGCAGCTCAAACCCATGACCTGGTAGGGCTGGGAGATCCCCTAGAACATAGAAGGTTTGAAAGTCACCTGTGAGGTTTGAAGGCCATAGCTCTTGACCTTCCCAAGAAGCCACTAAAGCTTCCCTCCAGCAAGAGCTCCTGTGGTGGAAATGCTGGTGCACAGGAGGTCCTCTGAAGCCCCCCACATACCCTGGAATCCACTGCTGTCTTGCATATCCACAAGATAATTCTCTGCCTTCTCCCAGTCCATCTCTCCTTTGTTCCTCATGCACAGCCTGGACTTCAGTTCTGGAAAAAAAGCTGCCTGACCAGCCAGGCCAAGTGGGTGGGAAGCCATGCTCCTGCTGGGATGAGCTGCTGGGCTTCCAGGGGATGAAACCCCACCTTTGGAATAGGCTCTTCTTGGCAAACCACCAGTGCCCAGCGTTTGGAAATCTTTCATGGCAGAATGAGAACCACATTTCTTTGGTTTTGAGCTCCTGGGTGAGTTTCCCCTCCATTACAGCTCAGTTGCTGATGTTTCTGGCAGTCAGCACAGCAGTGGTTTGGATGAAAGCTCCCTGCTGGCAGTAGGTTTATATAATTGCTATTGTTAACATTTGTAAATAAGTTCTGAGTTCTGCAGTGATAGGTCCTCTCTCAGGGGTGCAATCAGACATTCAGGGCTCCTCCTCCTCATGTAAGTGGCCAGGTGAGCCTGTTGATGGCATTTAAGGGTCTGTCCTTGCTCCAGCATAATGATTTTGGGCAGGTGAATAGGGTACCTCAAAGTTAGCTTGGTCCAATGGTTGCAGCCTCAAAGGAGAAAGCTTCTGTTGGAATCTGGGTGCTGGTTTGTGGCTGCTCTGAGCATGGTGGTACTTTAGGAGGTGCTGCTGTACTACCTGATCTTTACCCATTTTAACACATCCTTTGGTTCATGTAGCACCTATCTCTGCTCGAGACAGCCCAGGAGGAGACTTGCACCTCACCTGAAGTCTCTGAGACCTCCTACTCAGCTTCAGTTCTCCCCTGTGCAGAGCAGGAATAATCTTGTCCAGCCACATTGCTTGCAGAAATGTCTCCAAAACACACTGTAGGGTCTTGTAGGAAAGGGGATTTCCAGCCAGTGTTGGCAAAGCATCCTTGCTTCAACCCAGAGCTCACAGCAAGGGAATAATCCAGACTTTTTGTTAGGGCTCACCTTCCCAACCTGGCTCTGGTAAAGTGTGTGTCGCTGGTGTGCATCAGGTCTTGGTGATTTACTTTTTTCTCTTTTCTGAGCACTCTGGAGTAGAGCTTGTTCTCAGTCCAAGGATCCCCCATCCAGGACAACCAGTCTGACAGACACTGGAAAAAAAGGAATGGGGACAGCAACCATAAAGGAAGAAACAGTAGACCTAAATATTTAATCCATCTCCAAGTCAGCTTGGCAGAAATGAGGTTTTTATTTCCATGCATGTGCACATCCATATATACATTATAAATAATATACAATTTATAAATACTCTAATATGCAAATATAAATCTTGGGTATTTTGCTATAACTGCTTATCTCTATTTCATATCTGGATGTAAAACAGCAGTTGTGGTGGAAGAAGCACAAATCTAAAGGGAAAGATCTAAAAGGAAAAGGAATAGAGAGTGCTGCATGCATAAAGTGTGACGGGGCTGCAGTCTCCTGAGAGGGATGTCTCTGTTTCCCTGAAAGCCTAAACAAACACCATGACACTAATGTGCTTCCTTCATTTATTAAGCCACTGATCTATTTATTAATTGATTGCTTTGCTGACTTGTTTTGGTTTTTTTTATTTGTTTCTTTGCTTTTAGTAAAGAGTACCCAGTTGTTCCCAGGAGCACAGTGAGACAAAAAGTGTCCTCGAATCACAGCCCCTTCAGCGGTGAGACCAGAGTCCTTTCTGCCTCCTCCAACCTGGGCTCCCAGTACCAGTGTGAGAATGGGGTGTCGAGCACCTCCCAGGACCTGCTACCACCTGCCAACCCCTACCCGATCTCCCAGGAGCACAGCCAGATCTACCACTGCACCAAGAGAAAAGGTCAGACCTCGGCTGTTCCCTGCTTTGTGCTTTCCCCCTCCTAACATGACTGTCAGTGTTGTTTCCTGATGTTTCCCCTTGCCCACAGGCTGGACAGCCCCAGTGTGTTTTATGGTGACACTTAGGGGATGAGTGAGGGATGGGTGTTGTGTGCTAGAGGTGGGTAACTCCCCCAGGCTGGGCTGGGAGACTCCTCTCACCCATATTAGCCTAAATTCCCATCTCCACTGCTGGGTTAGGAGTGAGCTGTGTGGAGGGGTGGCAGTGCCTTTCACCCACAGTGAATCCACACTCGGGCAGATAGCTGGTGCCAGAGATAAAGATGACTTATCTGTCTCCATGGCCCCTCAGACGGGGTTAATCTCCCAGTGGAGATACCTTGACAGCTTGCATTTTGCACAGTTTTTGACTCAGGGTCTCACAGTTGGGAGACAGTTTTCTGTCTGCAGAAAGCAGTTCCACTTAAATGCTCAGTCTAATGAGCAGTGTCTGAGATTGAAAATCATGATATCCATGTTCCTTCCCCTCTGGTGCCGCTGACCTGCTTTGACAGAGCTTGAGGGATCAAACTGTGAGGGCTTTACACTGACTGCTCAGCTCGTCCTGGCGTGAAGAGCCCCATGATATCAATGGGATAATTGTTTTGGGCAGGAGTGAGTGGTTTGTAGTCTCTCCCTTCCTCTCCATAAGCAATGGGAATGCTTAGATGCAGAAACACTTGCAGGACTGAGATAGCAAAAGCCTCAGATCAGCTCTACTCCAGTTACTCAGAAGAAAATAGGGAATTTCCAGGGCTGAACACAACAAGGGGTAGGCAGGAGACGGTTCCTGCT
>NW_008680729.1:9893-18683 GCF_000695815.1 Acanthisitta chloris
GATCTGGTCCATGTTGCACTGGAAAAAGCTAACAGAAGTCAGCAAGCACCATGGCATTTGAATGAACCAAGAATTTCTCCAGCCCAGTAGCCTCTCCCCATAGCAGATCCCTTCTTGCTTCCCTGCATGGGCCTATCAGTCAGACACGTCATTATTTTTAGTAACGTAACCCCTGGGGCACTGGGATGTGCAGACACACAGTCTAAGGTAGTGGATGCTGGGAAGTGCTGGCACAGGAGGCAGGAGGGCAGTGCAAATCTCTCTTACATCCTTGGTGCAGCCCTTGAATGTTGTAAGAGCATGTGTATTGTGTACAGGTATGTGCAAAACAAAATGAGTTGAGACATACTAATGTTGTCATGAAACTGAGTGGAAAACAAAGGTGTTATTTTCTGTCCTCTCCAGCTGACCAGGTGACCCTCAGGTTCACATAGAGTGTGTCAGAGTTGTGACTGGAAATGATGCTAGACTTGAGCTAGCTGTAAGATAGGGAGTAAGGAGATGTAATGGCCTCTCAGAGTGTCCCCTAGGTCAGATGTGGGGTGCTACCCCTGTACTGGTGCAGGACTGTGGGTGTGAAGTGCTGGGACACAACTGGGATGCTGCAAAGCCCCAGTGTTGGTGATGGAAGGCTCTACTCATCCTTGGCATCTCTCAGCCTGTACTCCATCCTCAGTGCTCCTTTGCCCTGGGAGCTGAGCTTTCACCACTCCTCTTCCCCTTTGCAAAACCTAACCAAAACAATCTGCCCCAAATGGCAACAAACCCCCTCGGACAATCTCTGACTGCTGCGTGTCCCCACACCGCAGAGCAATTCATCATTCGCCTCCACATTGTAACGTGATAAGGAATCAACAGAGGTTTCCTTCCAGTTTTGGGATTCCCGCTAAGTGGTGTCTCCATGGGTGGTTTCCCTCAATCCCCCAATTATCTCACTTCCTCTTATTGTCACAGAAGAGACTACTATCTGCCCTGTAATAAGCTCCCTCTCCCCTTTTGGCCTGCGTGGCCCTTGCGAAAGCGCAGGAGACTGGCCAAGGGAGTCCTTGTCTGTAGGGCCGTTTGCCCCTCATTATCTCCGCGATGGCTTGAGTGGCACAAGCAGTTAAGGGCCTTTTATCAAAGCAGCCAAATGCTTTAATCAAAGAGCAGCAGTGTCCTGTCCGATACCAGTGGCTTCTTCCGTGAAGCTCCACGTCTCAGGAGCCTGAGCTTTCCTCCCTGTGCCTTCTCCCCCCCCTCCCCATGCATCCAGTAAATCGAAAACAGCCACCAGGGCTTAAAGAAAAGAAACACAAAGTTAATGGGAAACAGAGAGCCAAGGGAGGCTGCCAAGTTGCTCTTTGCAAAGTGAAATTAATTAAAACAAACCAAAAAAAAGTCACTAGAGATGAGCAATTCTGTTCAGATAAATCAGAATGTGATCCAAGGTTTCATCTCAGACTCAGGCTGGGCACAGCACTTCCTTCTAGCACCGAGCAAGGATCTTTGTGGGACTTGGGAAAATAACCCTACATATAATATTCCTGTTTTTTATTCCCTTCATCAACCTCTCATTTCTAAGCGTAATATTAAGCTTTCCCTCACAGCTCTCCTGCTTTCCTACAATTGTGCATGACTCTTAACAAGGCTCACCATCCAAGAAAACCTGAAAGCAAGAGTATGTTTGCTCCTATTGCCCCTCTGCCCATTTTCTGGAATGGAAATTTTATTGATTTTGTTGGCTCATCAACTCCCAAAACATTGACTCCTCCTCAGTCAGTTTGGGAGTTCTCTCAAGTATATTCTTTCCTTCTCCAAGGTGGTGGCTATGGATAAGTGCTCTCAGGTGCAGAGAACAATTGAGCTGGACTTGAGATCTGTTGTTGCCTGCATCTTCTGTAGTAAATTCCACCACTGTTTTCCAAGAAAGTCTCTCAGATACATCTCCTTCCAGTTTTGACATGTCATGACGTTTCTCTGTATCCTTTTCAATCAGGAGATCAAGCCTTGATTTAGGCTCAGTTAAGAATAGCTCTGTGTTCAAGCAACTCAAAGGAACCTTATTCAATGTCTACTTCTACTTCCTTGGTAACCTAAGACAAAGATTATGCTCTGTGGTTGACAGTGTTGTTCTTAGCTGTCAAGTCAAGATGGATTCACTGTGGAGATCTGATATGGAGTTACATTAGGGGAGAGCAGCAGGGCTGCATGGGGATGTTATCTCTGAAGGCTCCTCTGGTTCAGGGAGGTGATGCTCTCCTGGGTGAGGAAGGAAGGAAGGACACATCCCAGAGCTCCAAATCTGGTGATTATTGGTGCACAGGTGGGAGTGCAGGGTCACAGCATTGGGAATGACTCCAGTGTGCTGCTCCAGGCACAAGGAATGGTGAGAATCATCCTGCATTGTACCCCAGCTCCACATGCATATGGCATGTGACAAAGTTACTGGTCTTGAGAGGATGGATTACCTCCAATCCTTTATTTTACCAAGGAGTGGCCTCAGTTCTTGATGTGGCTTTTTAGGCCACAATGAAGGCCAGTTAGACTTCTGTCTTTTCTTCTGTTGTTCTCCACCTCTCCCCCTCTCTTTGTTGTGCTTGGAGAAGCCCAAAAATCCTTACCAGCAGGCAGCTTGCTTTGTCTTTCATTTGGCCCCACATCCCAGTTGGAGTATTGGGGCTTGTTTTCTGTTGAATTATCCTTTCCCTCAGATTTCCTGTGGACTAAATAGTCATCCCTCTAACCTCTGCTCCTTCCCAGCCTTACACAATTTCAACCACTTGGCAGATTTCTGGGATGCTTGTGATGCTGAAAGAGGCAACTGGAACTGCCTCTCCCTGGGGAGGTTATAAAAGTTGTCGTGTTGGCTCTCTGAGAGAGAAGAGGGATGTGGCAGAATCCACTGGCTCCAACCAGTGCGGACCATACCCTTCATCCACCTAACTTGGACAGGACACTGACCATGGAGAAAATATATCTTTCATCTCCTTCCTGCTCTGATGAGGTTGGTGGAGATACAGCAATGCCTTTCCCCCTTCTCCTCAAGAACAGGCACTGCTAGTGTGGACAAACCTCTTCGTTGACTGACCTGATTTCTCCCTCATCCCACTCAGCTTTTCTGTCATCCAAAGATTCTGTAGTACAAAATTCAGGTATGGGATGTCTTCTTGGAGGTCATGCTGCTTGTTCTGCTGACATTAGGGGATGTAATGAGTTGGCCAAGGCTTGAGCTATGCTGCAGCTGGAGGTGTTTGCAGCTTGGAAAGATGCAGTGTTTCCCAGAGCAACATGGCTGCTGGGACACTGAGGGTGAAGAAGAGCCTTCCTGCATGGTGGGGAGATGTTCAGGAGTTGGTGTGCACTCAGCCTTTGCTGTGCAGCCACATTGCTTGTGGCACTGTAGTTTCAGCAGCTTCATCTCTCTCTTATGAGGACAGGCTGAGGGAGCTGAGCCTGCTCAATCTTGAGAGGAGACGACTGAGAGGGACCTCATCAATGTCTATCAGTGTCTGAAGGGAGGTATCAGAGGATGCATCAGGCTCTGCTTAAGGTGCCAAGCAATAGGACAAGAGGCAATAGGCAGAAACTGATGCACAGGAAGTTCCATCAAAATATGAGGAAGAACTTATTTCCTGTGCAGTGACCAAGCACTGAACAGATTGCCCAGAGAGAGTGTAGAGTGTCCCTCACTGGAGATATTACAGAGATGTCTGGACACATTCCTGTACCATGTGCCCTGGGGTGGCCCTGCTTGAGCAGGGTGAGTGGACCAGATGATCCACTGTGATCCCCAGCCTGACCCATTCTGTGATTCTGTGATCCCACTCTCTCATCAGAGGTGCCTCCTCCACAGGCAGTGATGGCAACTCACTGTCTCTGGAAGAGGTTTCAGTTTTTGGTGTTGGGTTGTCCCTGCCCCACACCCCTTTGTGTTGCGTTGCCCTGCAATGCAACCCAGCCATATGGTGAGATAGCTGGAATACTTGGAGTGTCTTAGGTTCCATGTCCTGGGATGTAGGTCTTGTCCCTTAGGGATGTTAATTTTGATGGAATCTGTATGTCTTTTCTTCTTGGACACCTATTGTCAGCCTTGCACCCTGGTATTGGTTATTCAGGCTCATGCTAGATTCATGCTGGAATCCAGACTGGATGAAACAACAGTGTTAGTGACAATCACCCATTGTGTCTCCCTCACAAAGTTGGGATGAACCTTCCTGTAATGCCCTTGGAAGTGTGGGTGAGCTTTGAAAACTAAAACAGTTGGGTCCCATTCTTCATTGTCTTCTGTCCCTGGGAGGTGACTGTCATGAACTGGAAAGGAGCTCTCTGGATTTACACCGGGAGAAGAGGTGGGCCCAGCGCATCCTGCAGTCTAGAGGCTTTTACATGTTTACATTGCATTCTGTATGGCCCTAATCTCGGAATTGGGAAAATTCCATTTAAAAAGCCATTTGTGTGGTATTTACAACCCAGCTGGATGTAGTAAATACCGGAAATCTTGGAACTGCTTATGCTCTAGCTCAGGCTCCTTCATTAGATAGATCATCAAATTCCTTGTGAGGGAGCCAGTTTCCACCCCATTCTGCAGGCTCCATTTTCCTTGGATCCTCTTCGGAGCAGCTTCTCCCCAGTGCTGGCAGCTTCCCCTGCTTGGCAGAACCTTCTGCTTCTTGAGGTTTGTGCAGTGTCGAGGGGCTGGTCACAAGAGCTCATCACCATCCTTGGCTTCCAAGAATAGCAACAGAAGTGGAGGATGCTCAGCATCTCCCAGGATGGTCAGCACTTCCCAGGCATGTCTAGCACCTCCAAGGGCTCAGTGGCAACTGGAAAAGAAGACAATCAATTGCTATCAGGGAACTATCATCAAGAGTCAAACCCAGAACAAACAGTAAACAGTCTCCTATGTCCTGCTTACACTGATGCTGAGGAGATGAGAGGACTTTCAGGGAGAGGATTATGGCCTTGAGATGGACCCTCCAGGCTCCAGAGCCAGTGAGGATGAATATAAACTGCAGCCTTCAGCACTGCATGAGAGATCTGTTTGCCTTGTCTTCCTTTTGCCATTCTCTTACTTGAAGATGTTGCCTTTCCACTCCTAGATGTGCTCCACACGCCATGGGAAATCCTTCACCTGTTGTGTGCTGGCTCTGGACTCCTCTGCGAGGAGTGGTGAGACAATGCCAGGTCAGACTAGAGAGCTTGGACCAGTGTAAATCCATCAGCTGGCACCAGCTGAGGCTCTGGTCTGCATCATTCCGTCTGATGATGCAGACAGACTGTTCTCTTTCTTCTCCAGCACTTTGAGGTTACACAGATGGGAAAATCACCAGGAAGAGGGGCAGAGGGCAGGCAGAAGCTGTTAGGGCAGGCTGTAATGCTTAGTTAGTGACTATGTCCTATTTGGAGATGGGCACAGGGTCCTTACACATCTGAAAGTCTGGAGTGATGGTGACATTTCCACATACATCAGTGAGCTTGTCTCTAGAGAAAGCAGCAGAGAAATCAAGGGAGCCTACAGAATGAGAAAGGGCACTATGTGGTTTCCACTGAAATCCTGGCTGGTTTTGTTTTTCTCTCTTTACCTGTGATGAATTCTGGAAGCAGCTCTGTAATGCTGTGGCTCTGCCTGGCTGAGCTGTGAAATGTCTGGGCTAAATGGAAAAATCAGCAACCTCAGGTTGTAAGTCAGGCACAGATTTGCACAACGGAAAAAGAGTGTTTGACTGGTTTGTGTTGTATATTGAAAAAAACTAAACCTAAAATAAACAGTCAAACCCCAAGCCAATGATTTCTAATGGCAGCAGGGTGATGTGGTTGAATGCTGAAAACTTTATTAGCAGAACAATGCTGCATTTTACAAGACATTGTTTTTCCACCCTAGTGCTCTTATTACTCAGTGGTGGGTTAGGGATCCAAAACTTTTACCCTGTCTGTAAAAGCTGGAGCTCAGGCTGTTCTTCCAGATGTACCTCCTGTGACAGAGCTGTGTGCAGGGGAGAGATTAGACCTGTCCTCCCAGATTTTGTTTCTCAGGGAGCTACACCCTGCCCACTGCTCCTCTGTAAAATGGACGTGACTAAGATTAAGGAGGGTGACACACTTCTGCATCTCCACTCACTGTTTCAGCTGCTTTAAAGATGGGATTGCATTGCTTGCTTATCCCATCCTACTTTCTACTACGATTTAATAGGAAGGCAGAGGAGGAAGATGACTTGATTATCATTGCAGGCAATAAGGACCCAAGTTTGCTGTTGTCAGAAAGAAAGCATGAAATGGAACTGTGGCTTTCCAGCTGAATATATGGGCAGCTGCTTACAAAGCCAAAGGACATGAAGGGGAATGTCCCCACAGTGTCTGCCTCAGTACCTGCAGCTTTCTAAGGTTGTTGGACCAAGATGACTAACAGCAGCAGTTGTTCCAGCTGGACTGGTGGACACCTGAGTGGGAGCAATGGGTTATTTTACATGCAGAGTGGGTGCAGCTTCCAGGAGAATGCACAAAGCTGTTTATAGCAATAAGGGTATATGTGTGTGTTTACAAGAAACAAAAGATGCCTGTGCTGCCCACCTGCACCTCCTGAAGGTGAGACATGAGCACTCACATTGGAGCAGCCTGACAGCAGCACCTGTGGATCTTGTGAGGCAGATGCTCTTAGTTCTCCTTTTTGAGGAACTGGTTTGTTTTCCCTTTGTGTTTTTTGGGGTAAAATTGCAGCTCAAAACATGTTGGCTGAGTAAATTTGAAAAGAGATATTTTGTGTGGTATTCTTCCAAATTTTACCCCTGTTAAAAGTTGCAGCCAGGAGGGCTCTAACCAAGTGGGATGTTTTCTGCCTGTACCAGTTGAAGCAGCAGCAAAGCTAATGTGTATCAGAACAAGCTCTCCTTCCCTTGCCTCGCTGTCCTTAAAATCTCTTGGTGAAGTGCTCGTCCCTGGGAACTTTGCCATTCATTCCAGCAGAGCTGGATTTCATTTGATGACCCTGTGAATGAATAAATAAGTGCACATTCATTTATTCATTTTGCTTCACCCTAGAGATTTCACCTAAATTGTTTATCTCCTTCGCTCTGTTGGCCCAGGATGCTGCAGGAAACAAAGGGCTCTGCAAGCTGTGCCTTGTTGTCTCTAGCTGTGAAATTTACTTTTCTTTTTTGCTCTCCTTGGCCCCAGCACACAACCCTGTGTGGATTTATGTGCCCAGCTGCCTTGGCACAGCTAGAGACTAGGGCTGTAAAACTCCAAAGCTGATTGTCTCAACTGTGCCATGGCTGATGCTCTCCTGGGGGGAATTGTTATTGTGATCTCCATTTTTGTCTCTTTTTTTTTATCATGAAAATGTGTCAGTCTAAAGGCTTTTAGTTAGGAGCATCAGCTCTGAGCCTCTTGGGTGGGAGTGGGAGCCTCTGTTAGGTGCAGATGTCTGCAGGGAGATGTTCCACCTCAGATTAAAGTGCTGGCAGCAGGAAGGAGGAGGTGAGGAGCTTGTGGGGGGGTGTGGGGTGTGGGGTATCACCCAGCAAGCTAAGCCTCAGGATCCTTCCAGCATCTTATAACCTTGATTTTCCTCCCAGAGCTCCTAGCTAATCCCTTTCCAATCCAGCAGAGAGGGCCAAGTGCAAGACTTGATTTCAACAGGATTGATTCAGATTGATTCAAAGGAAAGGATTGGGATTTACACTGAGATAACTGTCCGGAGCAGCTCTGTGCAGGCTGTGCTTGGGAAAATGAGGATTGTGGAGAGGGAGGTTCAGCTGAGGGCATAGTATTGTTGTTCACTACCAGGAGTTTTCCCTCCCAGCAGATGAGGAATGTTCCACCACTGAGCATCCCTACAAGAAGCCCTACATGGAAACATCTCCAGCAGATGAGGATCCTTTCTACAGGACCAGTTACCCCCAGCAGCAGGGACTGAACACTTCATACAGGACTGAATCTGCCCAGCGCCAAGCATGTATGTATGCCAGCTCTGCTCCCCCCACGGACCCCGTGCCCAGCCTAGAAGACATCAGCTGTAACACATGGCCAAGTGTGCCATCCTACAGCAGTTGCACAGTATCTGCCATGCAGCCCATGGACAGGTTACCCTACCAACATTTCTCTGCCCACTTCACCTCGGGGCCACTGATGCCTCGGCTCAGCAGCGTGGCCAACCACACCTCCCCCCAAATAGGAGACACCCATAGCATGTTCCAGCACCAAACCTCAGTTTCTCACCAACCCATCGTGCGGCAGTGTGGACCTCAGACCAGCATCCAGTCCCCCCCCAGCAGCTTACAGCCTGCAGAGTTCCTGTATTCCCATGGTGTGCCTCGAACCCTTTCGCCCCACCAGTACCACTCGGTCCACGGCGTGGGCATGGTGCCAGAGTGGAGTGAGAACAGCTAACAAGGCAGGCAGGAAAGTGCCAGAGCATTAGCCATGGGAAAAGCAAAGCAAATGGGAAAAGGAAAAAGGAAAAAAAATCGTCTGTTGATAATAGGTATTTTGCAAGACTCTAACTGAATGTTCACCGCTAGCACTCGAGAAGGACAGAGGGATGGACACTGCCAGACACCACGGATGAGACAGTCATCAGCCTCGGTGTGACTTGCCTCCCCCTTTTTCTTCTGTTTCAAAAGAAAACTCAACAGATCAGCACACTTCTCCCTGCCACAGTCCCACCCAGTTTGTGTTGCTGCCACCACCAGCCCCATGCCCTCGTCCCCCCCTGCCTCCTGCTCTTTTTGTTCTCCAAGGGACACCAGACTCCTGCTGCCTTTCTCACCACGGTCAGAATGCTTGAATGAGAACAACTAGGATGTTACTTTT
>NW_008680730.1:0-20074 GCF_000695815.1 Acanthisitta chloris
ATATCCTTTCAACTACCTCATATCTCTTGTGCTCTGCTGATTGATGCCTTTATTGATTTACAGCAAATATAATTAAGAAACATGCAGGTATTCAGTTAAAAATTAAAACAGTTACTGAAGACAAAACAGACAAACAACAGGAAAAAAACACAGAAAAGAAAACCCCTAAACAAACCCACTTTGCTGGGTTTAACTGTTTCAGGGGGTTGTTAAATTCCTGTTTTAATGTTGAGGGTAAATAAGCTTTTCCTGCAGTGCAGTACTGCCAGCATATGTACCTGTACTAAATGAAGATGAGGTAAAAAGAAGTAATCAGAAATAGGCAGGATGTAAATTAAGTCTGCCTCTAAGCATGTTTAGATATGCAAATTAAGAAACAGAATATTACAAGGGCTTTTGTTAAGTGTTCTGGAGAATAAAACTTCTGGATTATTTTGTAAGGGTCAATTCTGAATGAGGCATTTGAGCACAGAAGTTTAGTACAGTTCCAAAACTCAAGAACCCTTCTTTTTTCCATATTTCCTTCCAAAGAATATATATCAATTTCAGGCCATTGAAATATGACATGTAAATATGTAAAAATACATGGAAAGATTGCACATGTATTGAAAGAGAAGACATAGGTTTGGCTGGACAGGGGCTGGGCCATCTTGTCTAGATCATATTTTTGCCAAGAAAGGTTGGACCAGGTGATCTTGAGGTCCCTTCCAATCTGATATTCTACAATTCTATGGTTTGGAGGGGTGCAGTTTTAACAGTATATCGGTGCTTTATTTATTTTGCATTTTTAAATAACATAGTTCTCTCATAACATATTTAAGAAGGGGGAGGGGGAGAAAAACCTGCTGTGCAACTGCAGCCAAAGAGTGGAGTGAAAGTGAGAGAAACAGCTCTACAGACCCCGAGGTCAGTGAAGGAGAGGGAGGAGTTACTTCAGGCACCAGAGCAGTTTCCCCTGCAGCCTGTGGTGAGGCTCACTGGTCACCTGCAGCACCTGGAGGAGCAGAGATCCATCTGCAGCTTGTGAAGGACTCCACAGCTGAGCAGGGGAAGCTCGAAGGAGTCTGTGACTCCATGGAAAGCCTGCACTGGAGCAGGCTCCTGGCAGGAGCTGTGGACCCATGAAGAAAGGAGCCCACCCTGGAACAAATTTACTGGCAGGACTTGTGACCTCATGCCAAGGCAGCCTCTTCCTGGAGGAATACACCCCATGGAATGACCCACTCTGGAGGAGTCTGTGAACAACTGTAGCCCATGGGAAGGACTTAGATTGCAGAAGTTCTTGGAGGACTGTCTGGAACAGCAGAAGAGTGTGAGGAGTCCTCTCCACTAAGAGAAAGGAGAAGCAGAGTGCGTGATGAACTCAGAGATGGTTTTGCCTCTGATGGTCACTGGTGAGTGATCTCTCCCTGTCCTTATGCCCTTATGTCCAGCCAGGGTCAGCCCACACATAGCCAAATTCTTCACACTTTGAGGGGAAGGGGAAATATGAAACTAAAACAAGACAGTGCTATATATCGAAAAAAAATTGATGAATCACCTCAATTGAAAAAAAAGTTTTAAAAGCTTTAGAGCTTTACAGTGACAGACCTCATAGGCCACACAGCCTGTGTGAAATTGGATTCCATGTGATTATTTCTGGGCAATAATTCAGAGCAAATAACATCAAGAAAGCCTTGCATAAATCCTGACAGAAAAAGTGGATTTAAATCAAACTAATAGGTTGCAAAACATATGAAATATGCTTTGTACTGTGCCTTGGAGACACATGGCCAAATCCATATTCAAAAAGTAAAAACAAACCAGAGTGATTTGAAGAATAAATCACTTGTCATCGTGATCTTTAAAAATGCCAGAATTTAATGCAAAAATATAATCCTAACATTTATTGCAGCAAAAATAAATGTCAACATATTAGACTTAACTGGCTAAGCCTTGTGGTAGCATTTCTACAAAGTGAAAGGAACATGACAAGTTGTATTTCACATTTATTAGAATAAGATTTGGTCTTCTTTATCATAAGCAGTAGATTTAAACACTTTATTTTAATTTACTTCACAGTATTGAGAAAAACATTGACTCAGATAAGAAGTGGAATACCATATACACTTTTCTCTGAAGCAATCAATCAATTTTAGAAGCTAAATATGTAATATGACAACACTAGAGCTTTGCAGTAGAATACAAAATGTAACCTAAAATGTTTGTGACATATCACAGACACTACTTAGAAACATATCTGCTATATCTAGAACATTGTAAAAGTTATAGTCTACTATTAGTTATAACAGCTATATCTTCATAAACATGTAATTACACATTACTGTACAGAAGGACCATAACTGAGAGCATCTTTTGACTGCAGGTAGGTACATATCCAGAGACAATTGTTTTAATTCCTTCTCAAACTTTGATTTTGTGTGCACTTGTATGCACTTCCTCTCCTTCCACTTCTTATGACATTATGCTTTGCAAAGTGTGTTCCTACACTTTGTCTTTCCATTACTAACATAACTACATATAAGAAACTTAGGCATCATAGAGTCTAGCAGTTTTTAAAGCCTTGTATTAATAGGAAATAGTCCAAATTCATTGGAAATTAATACATTTCTTCCTGTTATAGCAGTGGTAGCATATTGTTCAAGAACTTTTAATTTTTTGTTTGTTGCCTCATAGGGTTAAAATGTTTAGATACCTTTCAGCAAAAAATGATATTTCTATAAGTCTAGAATAATAAAGTAACATAGGTATTTAAACGTCAATATGATAACTGCATTAAATATCTATATGAAATAGCATTGTAAAAAAGGTCGTAATTGAACTTTTAAAAAATACTTAAAATTAATAAATTTGCAAAAATTAAGAACTTAGAAATTGGGAGATGTCAGATTTGTGCTTCTTCATGCAATATTACTGCAACATCTCAGTCAATGTCAGAGGTAGTTGTCTCCTTAAGAGCAAAGGTGTACAAAGAATGGAGTATGGAGTAATGTAATTGAAGAACAAAAGCATACAGAATTGTCAGAATACAGTATAGTAGTCTATATGAAAATTACTATTTAGTACAAACTGTCCATTTTATAGCCTCAAAGGTTACTTATGCAGTGATACATAACAATGTAGCTTCTCTTCAGTTTTTAGGATTTTTGAAAAGACAGTGGCAGAAACGAATATTATATCTAATAGTCTCCCCATGATTCAGGAAAGATTATGCGTGTTACATAAAAGAACCTACTGCAGTTTCTCATCTTTCTTACTCTAGGAGTGGCAACAAAATAATTCTACATGTGCCAGAGCTGCCAAGAGGTGCTGCTGTGTCTGGCTGCAGTTTCTGCTGGCGTGAGAGCTAGCCTAAGAATTGTGAAATCTAGAGATTTACCAGAGTAGATGAAAGAGGAAAGGCTAGGGATATGGAGTGGTCTATAGTAATGTAGATGAGCCCATTAAGAGTGTCTGGAGTGATAATTGGTCCTATTTACTAAAGCCAATAGGCAGAGATAGTAGAAATCAACAACAGTTTTCTAGCAAGTAGGTTAAAAAGACTTTACCTCAGAAAAAAGTATGATCACGTAACAAGATCAGAAGAACTAACATTTTGCTGCCTATTTTTTTTTTCTAATATCAGCCATAAACTTTCTTCTCAACATTTTCACTGAATCAAACTGAATTGTTTTAGTTTTCACTTGTTTTTGGGCATGCATAGGCTTGGTCAGTAAGAGGTATGAGCCAACTCATTTGTTATAAAGGAGTTTTCCAGGGAACTGGATAGTTTGATTATCCTATGTAGGGGCTGAGGTAAACATTCTCCTTTCTGGTGCTTAGAGGCAGAAAAGGCTGGTACAAACTAAGTGCTAGATGTAGTGGAAAGCTATGAAAGTGTTTATTTTTGAGGAGACTCTCAATGATGATCTATATATGATCTCAATATATGATATATATGATATATATATAATCTCAATATATGATCTCAATGATGATCCATAGATCATCTAACACTGCTTTGGCGATTGGCATGGGTCAGCTTTAGCACTCAGGCATTTTAATGAGTGTCACTCCCTTGCAATGCAGTGGGCCCTGTGACAGACACCTTACATCCTTTGTTGATGTGGGTGGCTTTAACACTCTTATATGCAAAAGTGTCCCTTCCTCCAAGTATAAATCTAGTTCACCATTCATACTTCTGACAGACAGTAACATGTAAAATTATGTCTCTTCAAGGCCTGATGTTACAAACCTAAGAATTTCTGGAACACATTATTCACTTAAATGTCTATATGGCACAAAAGTATGTTACATACTCCATATACTAAGAAATTGAGTGTTCCTTCATTTCAATGACCAAATGTACAATTACCCACTTAGATCTGAAATAAGTGCTATGAAAATGAGCTGCAGGATATATTGATAGTTGCATTTAAATTTGAAACCAGTTAGCAATTTTGATAACAAATACAGCTCACAAATGTTTAAGTATTACAGTTTTGTATAAATGACAAAAAGTCTAATTACATACACTGAACATATGCTGCAATGAAAGAGTGAAAAGTTATTATAATGTTGTCTTTTAGAGGAAATCAAGCTTCTCTTTCAGTGCAATCTTATTTCTGTATAGCTTTTATAACCTTCAACTTCCAGATACATAAGGGTGTTTATAGACCTGAAACTGTTAGCCACTTAAAAATATTTAAAAATTTATGCAGAAAAAATTCATTGCACTTTTGACACATCACAAACTACATATACCTCTGCTCATATACTTTTGTAGGTTACATGAAAAATTCTCCTTACTTTTCCTCTCCAAAAAAATCCCTTTTGTATTTTTATCTGCTCATAAAACATTCACTAAAGCAAACAGAATGCTCAGGTAGTAATATTCTATTTTCTGTTTCCTCTACTTTGCAAAGAAGCTTTTTTTTTTATTTTGATTTATGTTTCATTGCCCCCTGCTGTTTGATAAAGAACTTTTTTTATATTAAAGAATCAACATCTCAATCTACCTTCTTTATTAAGTGGAAAAGAGTTGGACTTGAAATCATCTTGTGGTCTCAGATTCAATATGCTTTTTTTTCACCTAAAAGACTGAAATATTCGAATAATGCAGACATTCAATTAAACTACTATGGAAATGCTGCAAAATGAAAAAATTCTGTCAAGTGCCATTTCCCGTCTTACACACAATACTGAGAAAAGTTAATATCATTTTCATATGCAGTATTAGTTCCTTTTTTAGTTGCCTTCTTGAGATACAGAATGCCTCGTGAAATAAGTGTTTTCCTTACATATGCACATCTATTAGCCCCTACTCCTTGAGAAGGATTCTCTATTGATTGATCAAACTGTTCACTTAGGACTCCTCATCACCTGTCTCAACATAGTTCTTTTGGCTTTCCAAAATATGTACCTAAAAAAGCTGAATCCATTACTCATGTTCATTTTTACGTCTGGAAGTTATACAGAAATTTTGCCCAAGCAATACTTTTCCATATGGATAAGAAAACTTATAAGACTTCTCTAGTGGCATCACAATATTACAAACCTAGATATAACAGATATTGACTGTGTCCATCAGCAGAAAATCTGTGTATCCTATGAATGGTTCCCTGTTTCAATTAATTTCTCTCGTTCTATGGAAGTGTTGTCTCTACCAAAATAGGATTTTTATTTTTTAATGAATGGTATACAGAGGCAATGGCATCAAAAACTTGTTGCAAAAGGCTTCCACAAGCCACAAAATTTCATCAGTGTCATCAGAATTGTAGGGCTGTATTTAAGGGTTGTGGGTTTACTTCAAAAACTGAATTTGGAAATGTTGGGCTTCTAATGCAAATCCACAGACATTTCATCAGACAACTGAAGCCCTTCCAGAAGAACAGTGATATTTGTACCATTGCCACTTCACCCAAGGGGTAGATCTACCTATGTGAACAGAAGCCTGAAGACTCAGGCTAATATTTGGTTTATCTTGGCTGATGAGGTAGCCTGAATTTACACTTCTGATATCTGGCTATACCAGAGAGAGCATGCCTTAACCACACCACCTTCTTTCAGTAAGATGTCATTTTACTTTGTGTTTGTCAGAGGCAAAATAAGAACAAAGGCAATTAATTAGCTCAGCTGACTTGGATGACTTGATAATTTGTCTGAGCCCTGAGGCTGTTTAGTAACTATCCACAGTTTATAATGTAGTACAGAGCTGATATACCCAAGCCAGATCACTGTGTAGATATCTTACATTAGTATAGATGCACAGCTCTATATAAGTTAATTTATAATATTTTGTGCTTAAGGGAAGAAGCAGCTACAGATAGAGCCACAAATGAGTTTTTTTCCTGCTTCTCAGCTAACCAGAATCACAAATTCTTTTTTTGGAAAAGATTAGCTGCCTCTATCTGCCTACATCACAGAAGAGTGAGGAACTAAGTTGATGGCACAAAGAATTACTTCAGAATTACAAAATGGCAGAAAGATTTACCTCAAAAACAATTTTTGTGGATTTTTTTCAAAGAATCCTTCTGGACAAGTTGTCCAACTGTGGGATGAGCAGGTTCATGGCCAGGGCTGAGGGGCAGGGCTCAAAGGGTTGCAATGAGTGGGGCTACAGCTGGCTGGTGACCAGTCATCAGTGGTGTTCCTCAGGGTTCAATTCTAGCACCAGGTCTGTTCAATAGTTTTATCAGTGTTCTGGATGCAGGAGTTGAATGCACCTTGAAGTTCAAGGAGCTGAATTAAGTTTGCTGATGATACTAAACTGGGAGATGCTATTGGCTCTCTCCAAGGGCAAGAGGCCTTCAGAGGGATCTAGATAGATTGGAGCATTGGGAAATCATCAGTAGTATGAAATTCAACAAGAACAAATGTCACGTGGATTAACGTGAGGCACAATTGATAGAGGAGTGGTTGGAGAACAGTCCTGTAGAAATTTCAACCAGAATATTCTGTTCTATTCTATTCTATTCTATTCTATTCCATTCCATTCCATTCCATTCCATTCCATTCCATTCCATTCCCACTCACCCAGCAAGCATCTATGTTTGGTCTGAAAGTAATGAAAAAGGAGCTCAAGACAAACAACAGAACACATTAAGCCTCTGAAGGAGAATGAGAAGATGAAATAGGTTTGAAGGAGTGAAAAGGAGTATTTAGGTGGATGGAAGACTATAGGAACATGTGTTTTGTGAAGGAAGATACAAGGGAAAAAAAGCTTTGGAGAAATAAGAAGGTGACAGTGAAAATTAGGGAGAAAAAGGAAGAAGACAAATGTGTACAGAGGTGTTTACATTCTTAGCAGTAGGAGAAATAAATCATAGTCCAAGGTCTAGAACTGGAACCTCTGCAAATAGTGCTATTTTAAATCTGAGTCTGTATCCCGTTCCTCTTGTAACACTCATATCCACACATACACATCCACATATTCCAGCTTTGTTTGCAAACATACCCCACTGGATTCAACCCTCATATCCATAAAGTAAGAAAACATGTATTTACTTCCCCAGAAATTCCTCTCACAACCTTTGTTCTGGTTCAGTGTTGCTTTGTTTTTCCTGCAGCTGAGCACAATGTGTTATTATTTTTTTAATGGCTGTTTAAAATATCTTGATATTATTACCAGCTAAGAGTTTGTTTGCAGTCTTGTTCAAAGCTGGAGATTGTTGATGGCAAAGCTTGAAAGACTAAATTATCATTCTCATTTATATATAAATCTTTAGCATATTAATACAAATGAATGGTGTTACCATTTTTCTCTTAATATTCTGGCTGCAGCATTTGTTGTTTTGACATTTCTTGACTCTTATTTTATAGTTCTGGAATTCATTTATGTGAGTATTTAGCAGAATAGGTATTGGCACTAGAAACTTAACTCACTTGCATAAAGACTTCCTTTCAGCTTATTCATAATTTACAAATGAGCATCATGCTGCACAGCCAAAGATAAATTAGGTCAAATATGTGTCATATCTGAGCTAAACTATGTAGAGGCTTGATGTCAGCTTGTAGAGGACCAGGCATAAGCGTGTTTTGTCTGAAACATTTTCACTGTTGTGACAGGAAGGATGTGATCAGAAGAGAGGGTCCTGCAGAGGTGAGGCAGCACTGTTCTGAGCCATTTTCCTACTTCACCTTGAGACTCCTGCTCAGTCCCCCTCACTCCCAACTCACTTCTGGAGGAGGCTCAAAGGGCTGGCTGTGCACACATGAATAAAGCAGTGCAAAGTATCTAATTTACATAAGAGGCTGCAACAGGTTAACTATAAAAAGAAATGGATTGGGACCCCTCTTTCTCTTTTTTCCTCTCTTTCACTCTCATTGTTTGCCCCAGCTCTGGACCATTCACATGGCAGAATCTAAGAACTAGTGATCTGCTTTGTTCTCTCTTCTCCATCTTTGTTTCTCTCCTCCCTTGCTTTTCCTGGGCAAAGCACAGCTATCATATTCTACCCCAGAGTCTGTACTCTGAGTTTTTTGGTGGGTGTGAGGAACTTGTAGAAGTGTGTTGTGGCTTGTGAGCCAGCACCTTTGAGAAGTTTCTTGTGAGGAGTTGAGAACTTATTGAAGCCCATTATACAATATTAAGGGTTTGTTAGCCACCACTCTTGTGGAAGTTTATTGTAAGAATTTAGGGGTCTGTTAGCCAACACTTTTTGAGTCTAAACAGTGGGCTGATTCCCAGAGTTAAGGTGACTCTACAATAAAAGCACAAGAGATCCTTGACACGTGGTCCAGTGTTTCTGTTCAGCCAGCTGAGACTTTACAAGGAGCATCACACCCCCCACCGATGGGTCATGACACAGCTCGGGTGGTACACAATGCCATGAACACTTACCAGCTTTGTAGATATAAAGAATTCTATGCAATAGCCTTTTTTGATGCTAGTTGCAAATTTTTCTATTCTCTGACAAAGCCAGTTGACTGAAGTTGAAAAGTTCCCTATTTTCTTTAGAAATGGAAGTAATCAGTAGAAATGCTTCCGTGTATGTCTTGTTTCTATCAGTCACATTCTGCTCTCTTGCAGTACACCTGAGATCTGGTAATCTTCACTGACAATGCCAATCATTCCATCTTACTGGGTTGCTCACAGAAACAGTAGCAGAACCTGTTTCTAGAATATAATTTGGCAGAATATTTTATTATCAAAATAATTGTGCAAGAATGCTCATTATATACTTATGAGGCATAAGGCCATAGCTGGAATATTTCTCAGCTTACATAACCTGTTCTTCCCAAAGTAAAAAGTACACAAAACCAATCATATTATGTAAATATGTAAAAAGACCCCAAACACTGATGACTAATAATAATGATGATAAAGCAATACAGATATTGTATATCCATTATTGCAGGTTGCACTTTAGAAATATTTCCTTCTTTCCTATTATTTACAATAGAAAAGCCATCCTTTTCATTATGACAAAAAAAAATAAAGTCATAATAAAACAGATCACCATAGCAATAGGTTTGACATGCTAGGTTAAGAATACATTTGAGGCAAAACTGAACCAGTCTGTGTTAACGTCTTTGAATTTAGTCTTTATTTGAAACATGGATCCTTAATATAATTAGAAATGTGCCAGCGTGAAACAGTTCTCAGATTTAAAAATTACCTTGCTTTCTGTGAATGAAAATATATACATACCTGCATATTCTCATAAAATGAGGCAAAGGTGAAATACCATTTGTTACTATTGATTTCCAAAAATTCTGATCCATATCACAATGCTAATGTTCTAAATAAACTCCAAATAAACACCAAGAGATAGTTTTCAACAGGTCATAATGTAATTAATATGAAAAGAAAAAAGAACCAGATAAAAATCATTGTTACCTGTGAGGTTAAAGAGAACTAGTGATTCAGAGAAGTCACATAGAAAGGTGACAGAAATAGTATTTTATTTCTGAAAGGGATTCGGTCTTGTAATTAAGTATAGCTTATGCTCATGTAATAGAAGAAAAACAATTAGTCTTCCACCTTGAGAATTCATAAATTTTAACACTTCATAGAACTATGCTAATCAGGACTTACATGGAGCAAATCTTGCACTAAATTTATGGACTATATATTTATGTTCTAAGCAAAAGGTAAACCACATAAGTTGAATGAACTCTCCCCTGCACCCCAAGATTAAATTCAGAGGAATGTATGACAAGTATTTAAGATCTTAACTTGTGTTTAAACACAGAATCTAGGTTAAGTGTTTCTGAAGTTTTAAATAACCTTTCCCATTCATGAACTTTTCCTCCAAGAAGAGAACATGGGGAGTATGTTAACGCTTGTCTACATATAATGTATATATTAGAGTTCCTCTTTATCAGTATGAGGGAGTAAAGAGACTTCTTATAACACTGAAGAATATACATGGAAACTGCAAAATTAAATAAAGCATGCCTTTCCATGCCTTTTAAAGATTTTCAGTTGTAGAATGAAGGCTGTTCAGTGTTTTTCCTTTGTTTGCTGTGATCTCTAGCTCTGTTTCTAAAGTTTGCACTTGTCCTAAGTGTTTCTCTTTTTGAATAGTTTAGGATACATGGGACTATCAACACTAATTTTGCATATAACTATTAAGGAGGAAAAAAAATATTAACATCTTCACAGGCCTATATAAGAGGACCATGTCAAATACTGAGTCAAACACTGCTGAATATATATGTATAAACACTTGCAATCTGATAGTCCCAAAACAATAATTCTGCTGGTGTTAGGCATTAAAGAAAATAACAAGGTAAGAAATCTCTCTAAACTTGCTTTGTAATGGTTACTCAAACTTGAATCTTCAGTCCATGTGCTTGACATCACCTTTATTAATGCAAATAGTAACCGAAGAATGTTTCTCAAATATGCTTTATAATATTAGTAGTAAAAAAAGAAACAGTGAGGACAGCATGAACAAAATTCTGACCTTTTCCCATTTTTAATGTTTTTTATTATTTTTGCAGTCATCTATATACATATCCTTTTATAACATTTCTTCTAGCATGCTTTCACTAGCAATTTTTATTTTGCTGGTTTATATAATCCTTAAGGCTTCCTACTCACTTGCAGTGAGAGCTGTACATTTAATAAAACTTTCTGCAAAAATTAAAACTCTCTATCTTCCAAATTTAAGGAAAGAATTTCCAAATTTTGAACAACCATTTTCCTAACATACAGGAATATAATGCTGGCTTTCAATTTTTTTAATGGAACAAAGTTCCATAAAGTGCTAAGACATTTTTTACTACCGTATTTTTGAGTGGGGAAAAAAAAAGTCAGCTAAAGTTGTTGCTGTATTCATGAGAAGAAATCTGAGGCTTTGCAACTGTCCCATTGAGAAACTTGTATTTACAGTGATATTCCCTCAGTACTCTGTACTTGGCTTGAGGGATAGTCTATGTTATATTGAAGAAGTGATTCTCCAGAGCCTTGTACTAGCTGAATTTAAACATAAATCTTCTCACAACAGCTAATTTGCAATTTATATTACCCTGAAAAACATAAAATTCATTATTATTATTTAGGAAAAAGTAAAACTGAGACTTTCCCTTTTCTTTGTGCATCTATTTGCCAGGGCAAATTAGTGATAATTCTCATGATAAGGAGTGCTTCCATCAAGGTGTTGCAGAGTTGGGCCACTTTTCCATGTGCAGTGAAAACAGTTAATCATAACCTACAAATTAAGAATTTCACATTGTATTTTATTTCACATATTTTATTGATATGTCAAGGTTTTCTTCGGAAAAGGAATAACACTTTGACTACTTGAATTGCCACATTGAATTACACATCACAAAAATGCAGTATCACCACATTAAACAGAAAATGGCTAGTGGACTAGTTTTTAAGTATAGTTTTTCCTTAAACATATTTTTAAAGTGACTATTACCAAATGCAAAGTATGAAAAAGGTTTTAAGGTCATGGTTGATAAACAACTGACCCTTTGATCTCTGTCTGATGCTGTAACACTAGAGGCCAACACAATTTATAAATTCTACTTTAAATCCCCTTACATGAAATAGCAAAGTAGAAATTCTGAGGCTATATTACTTCTGTACATTAATGAGACCATTATGGGATAGAAGACCTTGAGAAACTGGAGGATTATAGCAATAATTTGAACTGAAGGAAACTATGCTTTATGGTAAGACCTTTACTTTATGTAGATGACTTGATCATTGTCCACAAGAACAAGTTTTCTGACAGTATTTTGGCCTTTCATCTAGAAGGACAGAACATGACAACCCCACTTGTAGAAGACAAACAAATTTCAGTAGCATCAGCTCAATAAAATCAAATATTCTAATTACTAAACCAGTTTAAGTTGGGAGCATTAAAATAGATATTATATGTAAAATACATATTAAAATATATGTTATTTGAAAACTTTGGATCAGGACATATGTAGCTGAGGCACATATTATTAGAAGGGATTAATGAAAAAATCACTAGATGTGTCAAAAACCTGCATTATTCAGAAGGTCACTATTCAGCGACCACAGCAGATCTTTTTAGGCTTGGTAATTTTAACTGTATGAAAAATTTAATAATCCATATACTTTAATGGTCTTTGCCTCACTAAACAAGGATTTTATTTTTTAGCAGTTTTCAAGTTTTGCAGTACCACAATACTTCAGTTTTTTTAGTGCTTTTGAAAAGAAAAAAAAAAAAAAAGAAAAAGTAAAGGCAGCAACTCCCAATGTAGTAGTTTAATCCTGTATCTTGGATTTTCTGAAGCTTGCCATGTCATTCTTCTTCATATAATAGCTGATATAAATAGGGTAGTCTTCTCCTAGGATTTAGACACAGCTACTCTGAATATAATACCATCTACTAGTCTCATTTTTTTAGTTTCCTATTACCTGCAATGTATGTATGGCTCAATGTTTTATGAGTTCCTTATATACTGACCAAGCCAGAAAATATGTTACATGGTCATAATTTACTAGTCTTTAATGACAGTCTGTATGCCTGGCAGAAGTGCATGATCACCTTCAGTATGCTGATGTTTCTGTACTTGATTCTTCAAAGCATTTAATTGATTTCCTTTTGTTAATGAATGAAGTCACTTTAAGTCACCACACATGGAAAGCAATCAAGTTTCCACCTTGTTTTTTCAATCCCACTCTCCTGAAAGCTCGAACTCATGTGTCACTCATGAGTCAAGCAGAAATAGCAGTTATCCAGGAAGAATAGGATTAAAATAAAAATTTGACCTCTTGTAATAAGCAATTGTGGAACTTCAAATTCTAAAGAAATTTCTTGTTGCTGAATCACTTTGAAACTCACAACCAGGTGGCATTCTAGAAATGTCAACTGGCGTGTTTTTCTTCATATAGAAAGACTGAAACTAATTAACAATACTTAAACCACTTAGTATTAATGTCTGTTGTGATTAAAGAAAACTAATGTAATTGGTCAACGATCTTTAAACCTGATGAAAAGCATTTAAACTGCTAATTCCTGTTAATTAAAACAAAACAAACAACATGAAAATGTCTGACATTTTAGTGTTATTTAACAATGTGGAGAACCACTATGATTTATTTATGACAAACACACACAATGCTTTCCTATATGCCAAGTAGGGGACAAAACCCCACAGAAACATCACTGATACTGCATAGGCTTTTTGTGTTTAAAGTAGCTAAAGAATAGAGAAGCCACTTTCTTGCAATCTTTATTAAGAGGAAAATTAATATTATTTTAAATGGATTCATTTCATCCCAGTATCTTCAGGATGAAGTCTCAAATGAGCAAGGAGAAATCAATATGTATTTCTTTATTTCACATTGCTATAGTTCTTAGAGAATCAGTACTATCCTTCTTAACAAAATCACTATGTTATTATTCCTCTCTGGTACAATGTCATTGACAGTATATTTTAGACTTTCACTATCATTTTCTTGGCAATTTAGAGATCATATATCTTTAGAAAGCACTTAAGAACCTCATGTCCAGGTTCTACCAGATATAGATGTATTTATACTTCTTCAAAACAACCAGCAAAACCAAAACCACAAAACCCCCCAATCAAGCTAAATTAAAGAATTTTCTTTTCAGAATTAAATTTATCTATTCACTTCATGAGTAATATTTAAATCTTAAAATATATTAACTTTTGAAGTGCTTGTAGGCTGTGAATTACAGTGCACTCCTTGGGAATAAGGAAATAGTAACTTATAAAATTGAGATTTTATTTATTAATATAAAATCTAGACTTTTGTTCAATGCAGTGTGATATTTTACAGGTAGAATGGGGATGGGAGAGCACAATGTCCCTCCACCTCTGTTATTGAAATTAACAACTATGTTAAATCCAGAAGTTTTCTAAAAATGCTGAACCAGAACCTCCATGGTGTTTTTTATGAACTCAGAATACATCTGTGACTTTTTAGTTGCATAGTTTCAACATTCTTTTCTTTCCTTGCTCTGTAGAATCTGGAGATTCACGGGGTCCCAAGATGCTCCTAGGTCACCCTAGTCACATGTCTGTTACTTTGCAAATAGATTAAGGTCTCATTTGCACTTATGTCCAAATTTTTTGCTCCTTCATACTGTTTAAAGATAGCACCATTTCCAAGCATATATACATTCTCCTCAGAGTGCCGTGAGACATCCTGAAGATTTTGCACCCAAAATCTTTAGAAATGCCTAGAGTTCTAAAAAGTAGGTAAGATCAATTATCCTGTGCCAATCCACATCTCCCCAGGGATCACGTCCTATCTTTTTAGGAAATTCTGTTGTTTAATATTAAACAGATCAATCACCTGGGCTTCCTTCTGGAAGTTTCTAAACTGTGTGGTGTGAACAAAGTACAAGTTATAAGTTAATGTGGATGTACAAGACAAGGCTAAGAAGTGTTAAGGGCTGTAGGCCACTTTCTCATTAAGAAGATGACATATGGCATAGTTATTGTCCTGCACATACCATTTTTATGCAGTATTACTTCTTTTGTTATTCATTGCTCAGCTTACCATGCAGTGATTTACTGTCTATATGCAGAAGACATCTATAAAGCTGATTTCTGGGGTGTACATGGAAAACCTAGTGAGTTCCCTTGCATGTGCAAAAGTGAGATCACAGGGCTGAAAGTAAGAAAACAGAAGTTTAAAGGACACAGAAATATTTAACTTTTGAAGAAAACTTGAAAGCATACAGATTATAGGCATTGTAGCCTTTCAGATGCACAGTTATAGAACAGCTGAATTATTACGTGATACCTCAGGATGACTGATTTAAAACCCCACTTGAGACTGAACTAAAAGTGACCATGACATATAGTTGTTTGGGTTTCAGATAGGAACGTGATTTGGAATATGGTGCTGTTCACGAAATTGCCATCTAGGTCTGAGTTGTGTGCCACTTTGATAGTTTAATTATAAATCTATCATTTACACCTTTCTGGAAGATGGGTGGTTGTTTAAGCAAATTCTGACTTAATCAAGCAATACAAGATGAAGTTTAATGGTTTATTAAGAAGAACAGACCGGACTGTTCTAATGTGCCAATTTTACTAAATTTGAAATCTGATATTCAAGGCTATTTGAAACACTATTCAGCTTATGAAAAATAAATGTGCTATAGGTCAGACTGCTTTCTAAAGTGAAAGTTAAACAACTTTTGCATGATTTTTTAAATTTACCTTTTCTTGGACTCGTTTGAATTTTTCTGTGTCTCATGGGTCTTCAAATTGGGGCAGTGGTCTACACCTAGTGATCTGGCATAATTTCAGCAAAAATTCTTGAGATTCCATTTTGGTAACATCCCTTATTTAGAGTCAAGCTCTTTATATTTTTGCACAACTGAGCCTCAGATTGTCTATAACCCTTTCAAAAGGATATGAACTTCTTGAGGATTTATTTAATCATTAGTAGCTTTTACTATCCTTTAAGGGAATCATTATTTCCTAAGTTAATGAAGTTAAATTAGAACTTTGAACTGGTTCTAATTAATATAGGAAATACAATACATGATGACCTGGATTTAGTTTGTGTCTAGTGGGTTTGTAAGGACTGTGTTATAAGAATTAGGTTACTGGAGAGGACATGCTTGGATGATGCATGCTGTTCAGTAGGTGTGACCAGTGTCTTCAAGGCCTTGCCTTAAAAGTTGTAAATCTGGTCAAGGTGACTCAAGTAAAACAAGTACTATAGGAGTATTGACTACAATAAGAACCTGTTTGTAGTGTTTTGTATATTTCTCTGTGTTTAATGTTGTGTATTTCTCTTTGCATGCATATAATTATATACATATATACACACACTCATTGAATTTTATTGTAAATAAATTTTCTGAAACAAGACGTCCACAAAGCAATCTGTTAAAGGGTCTACTAAAAGACAGTTCTGCTGCTGTCTGTTAGACAGCTGACAGTTCTGCTGCACAGTCTACTCTGTGCCACACATATTTTCATGTCCTTGGGAAGGAGTGTAATTGTCATAATTCTCTTGACTGAGAACTTTGATCCAAGCTTTTCATCAAACCCACCCAATTTTCCCAGGTGCTTTCAAGGCTACAGCTCCAAGTATTCTATGCACTTATTGGGTTTAACAGATAGAATGCCCCAGACTGCTCGGTGGGTTTAGGGGAAGGTAATTTTGAATTATGCTGGACAGTGTGCAGGAGAAATAACACAGTTCTCAGGAGGTTTAACAAGAAACAATTTTTGCTTATGAACTTTGTGTCACCCACGTGGAATAAGACACTTGGCAAAAGCCAAATGAGTAAACCTCATGGTATTCAAACAGTTCATACTTTAACTCAGCACACCTTAGAGAGCAAAGCCCTTAACCACACACTAAGCACGGCACTTGGTGAGTAATTAAGAGGATAAAGCCTTCAATTTATATATTGCAATATATATATATTCAATTTATATATTGCAAAAGAGAAAAGAAGAGAGAAAAAGAAAAAATAGATGAGGGTGATAGATAGACATCACCCGTGTGGTCTCATCAGCTTCCAGCTGGGGACAGTGGAGTGTACCACATGGCACACGTCTCGCTGTCCTTTTATCCATTCCCATGGGCAGGCAAATGTTCAGCTGTCCCTAGGAAAGCAGGGCTCCATCATGCCTAACAGTGACTTGGGAAGACAAACACCATAACTCCAAAAGTTCCCCCCTTCCTTCTTCTTCCCCCAGCTTTAGATGCTGAGCATGATGCCATATAGTGTGGAATATTCTTTGGGTCAGTAGAGTTCAACTACCCCAGCTATGTCCCCTCCCAGCTTCTTGTGGACCCCCAGACTCCTCACTGGTGAGGTGGGGTGAGAGGCAGAAAAGGCTTTTGCAGCCACTGCTCAGCAATAACAAAAATACCCCAACACAAAACCAAAACACAGCCCCATACCAGATACTATAAAAAAAATTAACTCTACAGCAGCTAAAACCAACACAGAGGGCATATATTGTATTTAATAATGGGGATTAATATTTATTATTAAGAGTTCAATAGCAAAATGGACCATAAATTTCAGCTTAGGAAAGCAATCTCTCCCAGGACAAATATTGTTTCTGTTAATGCCCCTTCATGTGACCCTTTATTGTATGAGGTTCATGTAATGCCTTAAAGCTAGTAGAAAGGATAAAAATGTTCACTGTGTCTGTTTCATCTATGATGAAAAAGCAGAAGCAAAAGCTAAATAACAAAGAATTAATTTGCAATGCTTTCTGTGTCTGTATGCAGTAGTCTTTATACAGATCTAACCTTTCAGCATGGTGATACCTGGGATAAGGGTGACATTTTTTGTAAAAATCCGAACCTAACCGCATGATTTTAATGAAGTGCTGTTAGCATGTTGTAAGTAGTGAAAACACTTTACAAATGTCTATTTTTAGTACTTTAAACTGGAACAATCACTGTTTTTACCACCAGGAAGTACAAAAGAATTATTAAATGAAAAAAAAAAAAGGGAACTACTAAAAGACCTTAATTCTCTTTTCTGCTATTCCCCTTTCCTTCACAAAGGGAAAAACTGTATTGATCATTGACATTCTTCTCTCAAGAGATGTTTGAAATGACTGTCCTTGATATCACTTGTCCTAATTTAGTGTCTAATTAAGAGCCACATATCTATTCTTTACTTGTTCTGCTTTACAGTATTTCTGGTGATCGGGACTCAGGCTATTAATGTTCTTCCTGTCTTAGAAATAGAATAAAAAAAAGAATAGTGTTTAATAACAGAAAAGGAAAAAACCCCAACAAACCACACACCAAACCAAAACAAAAGCTGCAGATGTTTACAGTGGAGTAAAGTGATTTCTTTCAAGTCACCTCCTCCTGGAGTGAAATGAGAGTGAAAGAGAAGGGCCATTAAGACAATTCCAGAAGCTGTTCCCTCATACTCTTCAAAGGGAAGTAGACAGAGAAATAATGTTCCCTTTGTTGTTGGAGATGAGAATTGTCAGTATGACACAGTTCAGGTCTTACAGTCTTTGGTTATCACTATCAAGTCCAGTGGTCAAGAACAGTATTTATCTGGGTTTATCTCAGTTACCTCCAGTAGAAGAAGAGATTCTGTTGCTGCTGAAAGGCAACATCTGCACTGGGTGTGATTCAGCAGATTTGGCTTTAGGTTAGTTTAAGTACCTGAATACTTGTGATCATTAGATGTGCTTCTGGATCACAACTATCAGTTTAGTTGCATCTGGAAGGTATCTAGTTTGTTTATTCTAAAATTTGAAACCAAACTCACTAAGTAGAAATGATGAGAAAACTTGCTTAAAAAACACAATTCTGATCAGAATTCAGAAAACTTGTACGGCTACACATTGACCATGAGGGAGAATCTCAGCTTACAGGTTGTTTTTCAGTGTGTTTTATATCTCATGTTTCTGTGATACAAAGTAAGGTAGTATTTGCCTTTCTAAGAATGCCATGGTGAGATATCAAAACAGAGCACACTCTATTAGACACTACAGGGATTGTATATTTAATCTTTCAGATTCATCTGGGTAATTTTACAAGGCCTGAATTTACTACTAAAAAGTGAGTGCCATAAAAATGGCATATAAATTTTACAGTGTCATGATATTCCCCTGCCTTTCTCATGTTATGCTTACATACTCTGTGGTCAGTCTGAGTTCTTTGGTTACAAGATTATGTCATCTGTGTGAAGAAATGAAACTTTACAGTTGTAAAACACCAATTACAGAGGTAGAAACTCCTGACATGCTATAGCCATATCCCATGTTGATAGAAGACATTAAAACTTTCTTTGCTTAATAAAACAGAAGTCCAGTTTAGACTGGGAATGCAATTTTATCTGCATGAGATTTTATTCATCTAGTTCATGCTAATTGCACTGAGACAGCTCTCTGTCATTCCACACTGTAAATCTAATTTTTTTTACCCCTTATCTTCCTGTGTTTTAAACAAATTCTTGTATTCTGTAAGCATTACTGAATAGTTGCCTGAACACTAAGCAAAATTAATCGAAAATTTTTGCAAGGCATCTAGCAGTCTGAAACCCATGACTTCATTCTATTAATGACATTATATCTAGCTCAGTAACATTGCATGCTTATCATGAATAGAAGATACAGTTTAATAAGGATCAAAACTTTAAAGTGTATCTCAATACATAGGAACACTTCTTAATAATGCCTCTATATAATTACTTTGGTGTTCTTGCCTAATAGTTATGCATAGAAATTTTACCCTACTTCTGTCTCACTAGTACCTTTGTCTTATCTCAATTGCATCTGAATAGAGAGATTTACATATTGTTAATTTATTCCTTGGCTTTTTTTTTTCAAGCTTTTTGATTCTCCCTGAACAATACTTCTCAAAGTAAAGAATGGCAAAGGTACAAATTAGCAGAGGTTTGGGAATTTCCTTCCAAAACTTGGAGATTTTGCAATAGGAGAATATAATCGAATATCACCCTCAGGGCACAATGTTCAAAACTTCCTTTGCTAGAATTATACATGAATTTACTCTTTAATTAGCAACTTGGAGTGTGAGAAGAAAATTACATGATTGGTAACATATGATGGAAATGAAGTATGAAAATTTTTCTCTGGACCAATACTGCTGATATACAAAAATCTGGTATTATAGCTGTTACTTACTCTGCAGCTGCAGGCTGATTACAGCTCAGCA
>NW_008680730.1:20104-54303 GCF_000695815.1 Acanthisitta chloris
ACAGGTGTTTGTGTCTTCATTTAGAAACCAAAGTAAAACAGAAGATGCCAAGGGGCTGAAGTAGATCAGTATTTGGATTGACATAATTTGTTACTACTTGTCCTTGAACCTAAAAGCATATTATTCTGCTTTCAAGATTCCTTGATAGGGATTCAATACTCGTTTCTAGTAATTAAGCAGCTCTTTGCCTTCTTCTGTGCAGCTGCCCATTCTCCATATTATGTGCATTCACTGAAAATATTTGTTTCTCTGCTCACTGGTGTGTAGTATAGTCTCTTTGACTAAGAACATTTTATGCACAAAAATAAGTAAAACCAACATTGGAATTTTATTTAAATTCACTAATTTCATCAGCATTTTATTTGACATTTGTTGTCCAAACAAATCAATACAGTCATGGGAATCTATCATGATTGATCTCTTCCTTGATGGGTTTAATGCCTGTCTACAAAAGAAGACTTGCATTTATAAAAATAAAGTACATATCATTCTAACATTTATCTCAGTGGTGCTTCTGATGCAGAGGAAACAAATGAGTATCTCTACCAGTGAAAGTGAAGGTCTGTTCGCTGTGTCTCTTTCCTGTTTGCAGCTTCTCAGTGGTGATTTCCAACTGCAGAATTCTTTCTTCATAGTAGCAGTCCTTAAGCAGTAGCAATCAGAGTACCTAAGTGTGTACACTAACATCCTATGTGATTGTTCAAGTAAACAAAAACTGTAGTAGAGTGCATAGCAATGACTGTGATAAACCTTTAACTAAACCTTGAACAATTAGACTAAATGGATTCATCCTGTACCAGGAAAGTTACTTCCATGTTATAACAAGTCTCAAGGTACTTGGCAAAGAGATTTTGCTTTTTGGATTGTAGTTTACAGTGGATGACGTCAAGATAGTTCATGGTAGCAGATAATGTGGCCAGCAGGGAGAGAACTCCAAGGCAACAAACAAAGTTTCTGAGAGCTCTAATTTTTTTTCTCTTTTACAAGAGATGTTACACATAAATAAGTGCTGAAATCCCATAATACTTAAAGCGGATGTGAAGAGTTATTACTGGGAATACAAGCAATATCACAAAGTCATTTAAAATCTGCACGCTGCCAGAAGTGTGGATTATAAAAAGGAGAAGCTGAGAACTGGAAAGCTTTTGGGAAGATTTAGCATATTTAAGATGTAAAAATTACTTTGCTGTCTTATTTATAGAGCCTGCATGGGTTGAACAGGAGCTGGAGCAGCATGCTGCCAAAGGTAGGATTACCTGGGGTTTTTTTTTGTTTTTGAATTTTTAACAGTTTAGATGCTTAATACTCTTGGAAGTAAATAATGTTTAAATTATTCTTAGATCAATATCTTACAAGAGAGAGCAGAAAGTCCAAGTTATTTGCTGCAATGCCATAGAGCACATTGGTCAGGCACTGGAATAGATTCTCCAGGGAGGAGGTGGAGCCACCACCCCTGGAGGTGTTTAAGAGGCATCTGGATATGGTTTAGGGGATACAGCAGAGTGGCAGCTTAATGGATTTGATGATCTTAGAGATGTCCTCCAGTCTTGAGGAGTCTGTGATTCTAAGACAAGGTGACGGTATCTTTTTTTATGTTATTGAGTATTTAGAATAAAACTTCCCTCTCTGAAAAGGAGGAAACAGGCAAATCTCATTATGTGTGTAAAATTGACTTGCACTAACATTAAAGATGCCTGGAACTTATTTTAAATTATGTTTGCTATATTAGATATAATGAAGTATTAAGATGAGATTTAATATAAGTGAGAATGCATTTTATAATTGAACTAAATATCACTTTTAATTCTGCTCACAAAAGCATATACTTGGATGTTCTAAGTTCCTTAGAATTTAACAACTATTATAGTTAAATCAGTAATACAAACAGATTTTTTTAACATAATTGGATACAATTACGATATTGTATTTTAACATAATTGGAACCAAAGAGCTGGATAAGGAACTTAAATACATTTTGAAAATTATGGCTGAAACAAAAAAGTTTTTAAATAGTTCTGACATAGATTATAGAAGAATGCA
Organism: Acanthisitta chloris; assembly: GCF_000695815.1. Classification (NCBI taxonomy): domain Eukaryota; kingdom Metazoa; phylum Chordata; class Aves; order Passeriformes; family Acanthisittidae; genus Acanthisitta; species Acanthisitta chloris. The sequence goes on from NW_008680730.1 coordinate 22,145, forward strand.
ACTAAGTTGAGTGAATATTCAAATATATGTTGGAACATAACCTATAAGAATGAGCCTTTTACTAGAGAAGTCAAACTACATGTTTAGTTTGTCAAAATGAAAGAGAAAAGCTCTTTTACCCTGTAGACTTATGCAAACAAATAAAACAGATCTGTCAGTGATTCTGTGGGTAAAATCTTAAAATAGATGGGTCACAAATTTGAGTGAAACTTTTAATTTTAGGTGTAGTTACCTACTGGCTGTCATAGTTAAGTGGTTTATTTTTTTGGTATATAAAACTTTCAGAGTGACATGTAAAGCTGTTGCAGAGTTTGAGTTGGATCAGCACTTTTTTAACTTACAATCTATAGAACTTTGAAATAATTTATTGGAAAATGAAGCTGCTATGAAATTGGAAAACTGTATCAATAAGTGGAGCAGTGTAATGCATTATTAGCTGTCTATGATGTAACAGCTGTTCAGGAACCTCTTGCACTCACTACCAGAATTTTCTTTGAACTTTTGAATATTTTAAAATCACTTTTCATTCCTCTTGCCAATCTGTTTCTCCAGATCAACCTTCCTCTTTAGCTTTTTTAAACCCCCTTGTTTATTTGAAAATTTATTTTCCACTATATCTATCAAAACAAACAAGACCAAAAGTTTGCCCATACTGGGGCTGCTTCTGTGGCAAAATCTGTTGTTTCACACTGAACAACAGTGCTGCATTTTTTTACCTCCTCTTCATTCAGGCCATGACTTACAGAACTGATCTTGTTTCTTCTTTCAGTAGCACATGGAGTACCTATCACACCACATACCTATTATTTCCCTGCACTGCAACAATATATATGCTGAATAATGCATAACTGATAAGCTTTTAGTTATTTTTTTTCTTAATGATCTTAAACATTAAAGGAGTTGTTGCTGGGAAATACTCAAAAACTCAGGCAGCCTAGGAATGTGGCATTGCTTACTTGTCACATGTGGGTAAAGGGACACTATGAAAGTAGAACACTAAGGGTAAATAGACATGAAATGATGTGGTGAAAGCTCCAATCCCAGACAGAAAAACTGATCACAACCAACCAAGGGTTGCCTTTGGCTACCTTGATTTTTGTTTACATATGTAATTTCTTATTTTACCTCACAGCTGACAGTTTTGGGACAAACTCAGGTGAACCCTTCTGCCTGATTTTATCTCCAGTGATATAATTGAACTAGGCTAGAAAGGTTTCTTAGAAAACTAGCTGCATAAAAATCTGAGACTCCCTGTATGTGTAATGTCTTGACTTGTTAGCTGGCTTATTTTCATTAGTAAAGTTGTAGGAAATTTCATTTTAAATATTGTCATGGTATGAAGTGTGCTCTGTATCACTGCTCAAAAAATCAGGAAAGTTGTTAAGTGTCTGCAGTGGCCACATAGTCGATCAAATCTAGAATCTATTTCTCCATTATTAATATTTCATATTTTCAGAACTTGTGTTCTTATTGATTTTATTCTGTGGTTCCTTAGGCCCTACTCAATTCATCAGTCCACACAGAGTGTGTCTACACTCCTACACATTTCCTCTAAAGCTAATGAAGAAATTCTGGGTGCAGAAGTCTGTATTCATAATTTTGTTTTTAATCAAACACAGAGTTTTGCAGACTACGTGCTACAGGTCTTTGAAGCCTTCAGTTTATGAGTCTAGGAATTCATTTGTTGAGAGAAATGTTCACCAGGTTTTCTTTAAGATGAAACACAATGAACAGTTAAAAAAACCACAAGGGCTCAAATCTTTGCTAGGAGGATACTGTGGTTTTGGAATACTAGGTTAGTAATGTCTACCATGCCCTTATATATGTAGTCTGGCTGGGACAAGGTTAATTTACTTTATACCAGCCCCTATGATATTGTGTTTTGGCTTTTTGGATTAAACAACATGGCTAAAATTTCAGTAATTTGGCTATTGCTGAGTAGGACTTGCAAAGCACTATCTCCTTCCTGCTCTGCCCTGCTCCCCAACCAAAGAAGGTGAGTTGGACAAGGGGCCAGGAGAGAACATAGCTGGGACAGTTGACCCAAAGTGACATTCCATGCCAAATAATGTCATGCTCAGCAATAAATGCTGAAGAGAGAGAAAGAAGAGTGAGTGACAACCTCTGTAGACATTTTAAAATTACTTGTTTAAACTTTAAATCTGTGATATATATTTAAAATGTAAGAAAATTCTTCTTAAAGATATTCCCTTTCTCTGTTATTTTATATTCAATTAGTCTTTTTAAGAAATCAAAATGTTAAGCAGGAACTAAGTAATAGTATTTGCAATTCTATGGTTCTTTCACAATCAGCCTAGTGCTGATCTCTTGCTTGAAATAACAATGTTAAAAACATTCTATTTCATAATCTATATTCACTCATTTTCCATAGCTTACAGAAAGGTTTTGAAAGTAATTCAAGAAGCAATTACACAAATAACTGTTTTATGATATATAACCATGATGAAACATTCAGTTGAAAACCTATTTATTTCCTCTATTCTCTGAAGTCCCCAAGACAAAAATGGGATTAAAAGAAAAGCATAAGGATCTAAAAGTATTACATGACTAAGTCAGGCTGTTTACCTGTATATCTGTCTCTATAGCATTTTATTAATGTCAGTTATGGTGCCATATGAATGGTAAGAGATTTTAAAGGCCTCATACAAAGCTATGGAATCAGTTATGGTGCCATGTGAATGGTAAGAGCTTTTAAAGGCCTCATACAAAGCTATGGAGCATGATTTTTGAGAAATGAATATTCATGTATTTTTATTCATGTTCATTGGGTTTCTGAAGCAAAAAGTCATGATCAATCATCCATAAATATTGTAAATTCCTGGGCATGTTTAGAGGCTGCCTTTCTCTCAGGGGAAAAAATCTTGGATATCAATGGAGTTAGTGTTCAAGATAATGAAAATGTATTGTATTCTCTACTTGTAAACACTCCATTTTTGAAAGAAATGAGAGAATGTTTTTCAAGGGAAGTTTTTAAGGTCATGAAGGCAGAATTGTAAGATATTATAAATGACCATTTGCAACAAGATGGAAAACAATAAGCAATGTATTAAAACAGTCAAAAATATAAATGTCCAGTTTCCTGGTATGTCCTCTCCGGTACCAAGCAAGTTGGTTACATCTTTGGGCGTCCAGTTTCCTGGTATGTCCTCTCCAGTACCAAGCAAGTTGGTTACATCTTTGGTACCCATTTTTTATTTATTTTTTTTTTACCTATATATTTTCTGAGAACTGAAGAAGTGCAGGAGAGACTATGTGCAAAAAGAAATTCTTTAACTCAAGCATAGCATTGGAGGGGAGGGGAAGGGAAGTTGATTGATTAAGTTTCCTTGTAGAACAAACCTACAGAGAAAAGAGTAGACTGGACAGGTCTAACATATACATAGACTGTGGAAAAATGACTTGAAGCTGCTGCTGCCAGAAATGTCTTTGGAAATATTGTTTCTCAAAAGCCTTTGGCCTAAATACTCCCATAAAGTATACTAGAAACTCCTGGAGTTTTCTATAAACCTGTCTGCATACATGTGTGTCACTTCATTCATCTGGCAGGAAGTTTGATCACTACCTGAGTCACAGATTCAGAGATCTGAGCCTTTCATTGTCGCCTTTCCTTGTCAGTGATGAGCCTAGTATAAATGTGAAAAGAAAGGTAGATGGGGGAAGTGTGACTCAGGTAGAGTTATTACTTCCCATTAACCTTTTCCAAGAGAATTTCAGATCACAGAAAGAGAATTGTCTTCAATTTAATGTTGACCTAGAAACCCTGTGGTCCCTGTGGTAAAAACACTAAGATGAGGCAGTGGAGCTCATAGTTCTTGTGAATGGAGCACCTAATTTTAATCCTAACTTTAGCTTTCTCAGCAATTAAATTGCAGAGAGAGACTTTCAGTATCAGTTCATCCCACTTTCCACAGAAACATAAGAGCTGGATGTTCTTCTTCTGTTATGCCACTGTCAGGGTTGTTTTGGTTTTTTTTAAGCCTTTGATATAAAAAAAAATTCCTTGTTCCATGGTACTTTGGAGACTAAAGCATGGTGATATAATGAGAGGGAATGAAAGCACTGTATTGTATAAGTAACAAATATTTGGAGTAGTTTATCTGCTTAATCTTCCTTTCATATGAGAAAGTCGACATTTCTAGTATGCTGATTAATTAATATTGAAGTTCTAGGGGGGAAAAACCTCTCTCTCTACTCAGCCCTGGATTGGTTGTTGAGGAAGAAGGAAAACAAGACAGAGAGATGCTCTTTTCAGTGGTGGACTGTGACAAGAGGCTGTAGGCACAAGCTGAAACACAGGAGGTTCTGTCCGAACATGAGAAAACTCTTTTCCATCCTGGGGGTGACTGAGCACTGCCGCAGTTTGCCCAGGGTGATAGTGGAGTCTCCATCCTTGGAGATACTCAAAAGTCATCTGATCTTGTTCCTGCACAACTGGCTCTTGGTGACCCTGCTTGAGCAGAATGGCTGAGCCAGATCATCTCTAGAAGTCCCTTCCAACCTTCATTATTATGTGGTTGTGTGAGTTCTGTGATCTTAAATGTAGATCCTTGGCCAGAGGATCCTACCTTTGGGTAGGAACATTTCCTGATCTCTTTTGAACAAATTTCTCTGCTTGGTTTATTGTAAAGTGGGCCTCTTAATGGCCTCAGTCTCTTAACTGTTGACTGCACAGCTTGAAAGTAAAACTGACCCTAAAAGCATTTCCCAAGTTTGAAACTTTTGACTTCACGGAATATTCTTGTCCTTATAATGCACAAACCTTTTTATAAATCTAGCTACACATAATTCAGCTGCAGGCTGTTTTCTTAATTTTGTATTGCTCTGACAAAAATCACCTGATTAAGCAAAATCCATATTTTCACTGACTGAAATTCTCAAAATGTTGTACTTGCAACAAGCTTTCAAAGAAACATCTGTTCAGATGGAAATACCATTTTTTTCTACCATCAAGCACTTGCCTTTCTGCTCTGCTATTTTTCGCTTTGCTCTTTAAAGCTGATACTTTATTCATGAGACCTACAAATATGCTTTAAAGCAACTTAACATTTTGTTTTGAACTCTGGTTGCTTAAACTATTATTTCTACAACTTTCTAGCAGGCTACACTGTGCTTTCTGGACAAAACTAAAATGATAAAAAATAGCTCATCTGTCTGAAATGGACTTTTGGCTTATTTTCTCATGTTTCTTTATAAAACAGAGATAGATTGATACCCTGTAATAGTGTATTCTGTAATTTCTAGACCTACAGAAACAACTATTTGATCTCGTACAGTTTTTACTTATAATATGATTTTTTTACATATAATGTGGGTATTTTACTTATAATTCCATTTAAGAGGCAAATAAAGTCAGTCTAATAACTCACAGTACTGAAAAAATGCACCCTCATATGGATAAGTGCTTTGAAAGCAGCTATGTAGAGGAGATACTTATACAGGGAAGTAATTGGCAAAAAGAAGGATGAAGAGGGGTAGAAAGTTCTGTTTTGTGGGGGTTTGTTGTGGCTTTTCTTCAAGGTTTCACAAGCAGAAGAGTTTGAAGATATAAGGAAAACTTTTCAACTTCTACTGTAATGCCACTGTCAGGGTTGTTTGTTTTTTTTTTTAAGCCTTTGATATAAAAAAAATCCTTGTTCCATGGTACTTTGGAGACTAAAGCATGGTGATATAAAGAGAGGGAATCAAAGCACTGTATTGCATAAGTAACAAATATTTTGAGTAGTTTATCTGCTTAATCTTCCTTTCATATGAGAAAGTCAACATTTCTAGTATGTTGATTAATTCATATTGAAGTTCTAGGGGGGTAGAAAACATAAGTTGTTCCATTATCCCAACTTTTTGCTTCTTTTGTACTTAGCAAAAAGATTGATTTTCCAGAGAGATTCCTGTAAAGGTACTTACCTACTGTGTCTGTCTTCTTTTCACAAGTACAGCACACATTGTTTCACACAAAATTTCCTGTTGCGATGGGTTTTATGCCTAGTTTTTCCTTTAGAAAAATGTCATGTTGAAAAATGAATAACTTTCAAGCATTTTTTTGCTGCCAGTTTAACTTTTGTTATAAAATGCAATCTCCACTAAAATAGTGTGATTTTCCATAGGAAAATAGATAAATTGTTCTGTAAAATTTTATGCAAGTCTGGTAGTTGATTTTGCTTGTTTGTTTGCTTGGTTATTTTTTCTGTTATGAGCTACAAAAATATAAATAATTTGTCATTTATTAAGGACAGATACTGGGAAGTTGTGAAAACTAGAATTCTCTTTCTTTGAATAAAGGCTTTTAGAAGCCCATTCTGTTGTTGGATTGTGAGTAGAAAACCATAAGGCTTTAGCAATTAATTTTTAAGAATTTTGTTCTTTGAACTATTCATATATAGAACAAAGTAGCCTTACCATGCTGAGGAAGAAAAGAGCCAAAAGACCATCTATAAAGTTGAAAATTAATAGCTGAAGTGGAACATTTACTGAGTCACAGGCAAATCTCTTCCTGGTTGTTATTTATGCTTATTGTTGCATCTAAATCTGGCAAACATCTGTCTTTATATCCTACAATTTCAAAGGTCCTAAAGAAGTTTGGATTAGTGTGTGTTTATAGTCCTCTTAACTGTAAAAGTAGCTGGGCACATGCTGTTGTAGGCCATTTGGTTTCTTTCACTCTTGAATGGAACTGATTAGTCTGGTAATCATTTTAAGATTACAGTTGACACATTGCTACAAGTCCCATTACCTGGACTGCTTAGAGAATAGACTTCAGAAAGAAATTCAGCTTAAAGTCAAAAGTAGATGATATTTCTGTATCTGGAGGAGTAAAAATGGATTCAGAAGAAAATCAAGTTTCCTCTTCAAGCCAAAGTAGCAGAACCATAAGACATAGTATTTAGAGATTGTTTTGTGGTGGTGAAAATTTGCAGTCTATTTATGGAAATGATAGCATCCTATCCATTCCCATTCTATCCTAATATTGTCTGTGCACTATACAAGACATAATTTTAAGTAAATGAGTGTCATAGCCAGATGTATACATGCATTTATTCTTTCTAAGGGTACATTTTAGATAGTATCAATTAAAGATTGAATACAAACAAAGGTCTTTGAACACATTCAGAACAACTATTTCAAACAAAATATATTCCTACATATTTGGTCCTGAGCATAAATCCTGGGCTTACTAGATATGCTTGAATGCAGGTTCTTCTGGATGGTTAATTTACCATTCTAATTTTCAGGGAAAATGTGCATTTACTTCTGTGTAACACCACTCGTGAATAGGTGACTGCTAATTAAGAGCATAAAGCTAACGTAGAAAGGAAGTTTGTGTGATACATGAAAAAACCCCACAGCCTGGCTACTGAACTTTTGGGATTGTACCAGAAATGCACAAAGGATTTGAGGGTATTCTTATGATTTGTTTGCTTTAGATTTTATAGAACTACTGTGACCCAGGGAACTTTCCTGCAGTAATTGCTCTTAAAATCACTTCATGAAATCACTAGCCTTCTGTTCAACAATTGTGGGTCAGGACCTAGTTATTTCTGAAAATCTGACAGGCTTTGAAATGCAGTTTGTAGTAAGTGAATCCAGCATGAACTGGGAGTGAATTACAGACTTCTGCAGTATCCCAAAGTACTAGGTAAATCTTTTTTCTCAACATCGCAAATAATTACTCACTTGTAACTACTGAAGTTCTTAGTACTGCAGAGCTTGACTCTGTGAGGCTGTATTTGGTCTGGCTGAGATGGTTAATTTTCCCCACAGCACACATCACAGTGCTGTGCTTTGCATTGGTGGTAGAAAGGCATTGATAACACACCAGTGTTTTGGGTTCTGCTGACCAGTGCTCATACAGCATCATCATTATCTCTCCAACATTCTGCCCTCCACCAGTAGACTGGGAGTGGGCAAGATCTTGGGAGGGGATCTTATCAGAACAGCTGACCCAGACTGACCAAAAGGAACATTCCATAACATATGACATCTACAGGAACCTTGCAGCCCAAGAAATATGAGGCTGCCAGTGTTAGCAAGAGATAACAGGCTTTGTACAACTCTTCAAGGTTTGAAAGTTTTGCTTAGTATTGTCTTAGCCTGTCTGAATAAAATGGTTAAATCATATCATCAGTTTTCTAATGAACAGATAATTATTACTCAATTCTTGGTTTTAATTTAGATTTATAAAAACGTGTGACTTTTTTTATAGATGGTAGTAGAAAGTAATTACCCGTATAGAATGAAATATTTATCACACTAACAGTAGGAGCAATATAAATGCAGGTATCATATGACAGCAGCAGTCTTGAAAAAGACACAGTGCAGTGTAAAAGGGTACAGATATATGTTATGAAAGGGAAGACACAGGATTATATAGGAGATCCCATAGCTATAAATCACTCAGCAGTCGTCAGTTAAGAAAATGTGGAATTAATTGCTGGGCAAAAGCAATTTTAAGATCAATAAACAAAAATTAGAAGAGTATTCCAACATGTAAGATATTCCATATATCTGTATAGTAGAATTTTAATGAAGAAAATCAAAGTGCAAAGCCTTTAATAGTATTAATTTTTAATTTTCTTCTTGTTCCACAATGGCTAAATGTGGACCAATTATCATTGATTAGAGTTGTAATGTTACAACAAAAAAGTTTGGCTTTGCATAAAAAAGCGTTTCCTGTTTTCTGTAATGGCCTCAGTTCCTGCCAAACATTGCACTTAACTGATTTCAGGGGAACTGTGTTGCTTGGCAGCAATTAGAAGAAACGATTGGACATGGCACTTAGTGCTTTGGTTTAGTTGGCATGCTGGTGTTCGGTCACAGGCTGGACTTGATGATCTCAGAGGTCTTCTCCAACTTTAATGATACTCTGATAGAATATATATATATTTGCAACTCTAACAGCTATTTAAAAGACATACACACTTTAAAAATATGTTGATCTATAGCAGTCATTCTGTTAGTTTAACATGTAGATGGTGCAAGAAAAAGCTTCTAGCGTGTTCAGATAATGTAGGGTTTTTGCTTTTTTCAGAGATATTTTTTGAAAACAGGGTAAGAAGAAATCTGTTTCGGGAGGGACGATTAGCACACAAATATATTGTGACAAATTACCTTCTATCTGTGAGCCTTTATTTTTGAGAGAAAGTGAAAGCTGTGAAATAAAGAGTGTATCAACTTAGCCAAATAAGTGGTTTCTGAATAATATTCATTCCACAGTAGATTTACATTAAATGCTACACCACTGCATTGTATGTCAAAGCCTTGTCTTTGTTCAGATTTTTAGATATTTTGAAAAGTTTAAAGGCTTTGTCTAAGCTTTGCCATAACTGACAACTGAGATGAAATAGAAGAAGTGAACAGTATTCATATGCAACTGGCAGAACTGCTGAATACTGGATTTTTTTTCTGAGCAGAGTGGATTGGCAGCAGAATGAGAAAGGAACTAGAGAGATCTATACAACACAGGGAGAGAAAGGACTCATGGCTAAAGAATATAATGAAAACACAAAACATTTTTATTATGCTTTAAAGGCATTGCACATATTAAAACACTTTATAAGTTACAATGTCCATTTTCTATTCCTATTCAGCATATTGCTTAATAAATTAATTTGCTTACTTACATGTTATCATACCTATTCTTTCATAAAATCTAGAGGTATAGCACCAGCTCCAAGAAGAATTATAGCCATATTAATGAATTGTGAGGTTCATACTAATTAGAGGGAGACACACTAAATGAATCCAGTGAAATGTCTGCTCTCTTACTCTGCTGTTATGGTATAAGGTGTTTTCTCAGAATGATGCTCCATTGCACAGATGCTGCAGCTCTCAATTGTTTGGAAGCCCCAGAACCTCTTCCTGAATAGGTGTTGAAGTCACAACTTTGTGCTTCATACAGATCATGCATAGTGATCATAAATATTGAACATGAGTCAAATATTGGCTTATTCTTTTATTATCCAAGCAAGGAGGTGAGTGGAAGGAGAAGCAATTTGCTATTGCCCTGCTTAAATGTTAGATTTTGGACAGTTTTCTCCTGTCACTTCTGTGAACAATGTTTCATTACCATTATATCTTCACAGTTTAGATTTTTTGAAATGCACTTGCTCTAAATATCACCTTAAAACATTGGATTGCATCCTCCCTCCCCTTTGTCAGATAATGTATTTTATGATCTAACAGTGAGGTAAAGGGTGGTCTAGCTCCATGATTTTTCTTTTCACTGGGCTCAGTCATCATCTAATGTAATGAGCCACTTTAAATGTGGAAGGAAATTAACCCAGGTAGGAAGGAAATCTTTAGTAATCCAGCCATATAACTAGTAGCACGGATTGAATATCTACTTTATTAAAGGATATTGTACATAAAAAAGTTGATTTATTGACCTGTAAAAGATTTAATTATTTCTACATTCCTTCAGTTACAGTTTAAATCTTTAGTAGCCTTATCAAGTTTGGTAATTTTTATTGTTCCTTCAGATACAGTTTAAGTCTTTAGTAGCCTTATCAAGTTTGGTAATTTTTATTCTGTAAAGAGAAGATGCATAACAACAGTGCTCATAAAATACTTCTGAGATTGACAGAATGTGTTGCAATGCAGTCTCTCACCTGAATGTCTAATAAGCATATCCTAAAGATGTCAAAATCTTACACTGAGTATTGGAATAGCTTCAGGCAACCTGCAGCATTTTGGGAAAAGCCATAGAGAGATAGATTGAAATAGTTGCATATAATTATAAATTGCAAAACTAAATAGTTAAACAGTAAACTTAGCTAAATAATGAATACACTATTTTAAATCTATTAACACAATTAAAATTTGTGTCTTTATGTATTTAATTTATTGTATTTCTATCATATATTAAAGTTTCTGGAAAGTTCTTTTCTTCGGGGATTAAAAAAAACAATCAACCACTGCCAACAAACAAACAAATAAACAAAAAGCATACCCCAAAACACTTTAAAAATTACAACTTGTATATTTGGTTGGGAGTAAGATATGCTTACCAAAACCAGAGATTTCAGTGTTGTTCTTCCTGGTTTTATTTTCTCATACAGATGTGCAAATATAGGCTAATTTGTTTTGCTTTCTTGTATCTTGCCTTTTTCATCTTCTAAAAATACTGAAATAAAGGATCTGTGTCTGAGGCATTGAATTAAAAATAATTGGGGCCTTACAAACTTGTGATAATAAGCAAAACGGGACAAAAATGATCAAAAGATGTGAAAATCACTATCAAGCGACAAAAATAACTTTGTAAATTTAGCATTTAATACCAACAAGCATGTTAATGAGATGATAAATAATTAAATTATCTGCTTGCTGGAGAAACTAAAAAACCCATTACAGATAAAAAAACAATCTTACCTGAGAATAATAAAAACCCAATATGAAATTACAAGAATTATACACAGCAGTTAGTTATGTTTTAGGGTTTTTTTAGCACATGTAGGAGACTGGAGTGCAAATACTTATTTATACTAAATATTGCTTTATGAGAATTGCTATAGGTTTCATCCAAACAAGAACAGTTGATAAAATTTTAGCACATGATATTTATTACTATGGTCTTGATTTGCCCATGGGAGTAGTTTTATGTGTCTATAATACTCTTAAGATTTGACAGCATGATTAGAAGAATCTACACACTGCTGGACAAAAGAGTAGTTCAGTTTCAGGTGAGGACATAATGTGGGTCCATTCCTACCTGCAATCAGTATGAAACAAAAAATAACTACTAAATTATGAATTTAGGAAGCTAATTCAAGACGACTGAAAATTAATCTACAGTGTTTTCTGGATCAGGGAGTGATTTGTGCATATGAATGACTGTACTTATACACAGACAAAAGACTCTCTTATACATTGGAGTTAAATGGCAGTTTGTTACAGCCACAAAATCAGTTAATCCTGATTTTTGGGAACAAAATATGCTTTTCTACTCACTGTGTTTGCAATATTGGTTTTGGTTTTTTGCAATTGCAATACCTCATAATGAACTTTTGTCAATCCATTAGGGACATATGGAAATGAAGGTCTTATTAAAAAATTACATTTTCACAACTTCTTTGTGTTTGTGAATGTGTTCGTAAACAAGATACTTAATAGGGAAATTATGAGTAGGATCCTAGATGCACAAATAAACCCAGCTAATTCGTACAGATATGATGCACTGTCTTTTAGGCTTACATTTTTACATGGAGTAAGTAAGCAGAATTATACAAAAAAATTTCTCATACAGCTCTTCTTCAAATTGTCAAGGCTTTTCAGCTTGTCTTTTTTCATTCTTTTTCCTTTGGCTTATGTGCATTTTCTGTCTTTTGTTTTACTTGCTATGAATAACATGTTTTGAGGTTAAAACCATTAAGGAGACTCAGATCCAGGTGTCATTGTCAGTTGGCCGTGAATTCAGATTCAATGCAATGTCAATGGAATACTTCAAAACAGAAAGTCTAGAAACTTAGAAAGGAATGTAATTAATTGTTTTTTCATTCCTAGGTATTCTATGGCTTGCTTATTAATGTGCATAATAATTAGGAAACGAAAAAAAAAGAAAAAAGAAGTCAGCATTGTTTATCTATTGACTAATTAAGTACTCCATAGCTGCACTTTTAGATTAGCCTTAAGATTTTAAATTTAGTCTTTGAATGGCTGGAATACATAGAACTCTGGCATGCAACCAGCCCTCTTTGTAACAAGGCTCTTTTATACCAAAACAGCTACAACTTTCATTAAGTGTTTGCATGCAGCCAAGCAAGACAGAAGAGTTAAAATGTAATGAAAAAGTGATAGAAATTATGATCTCCATTATAAAATAATCACTGTGGAGAAGGAGTAGTCTTCTGCTCCTGCAGTGACATTCACTGCAATATCTGTATCTGAAAGTACTAGAATTTCAGAATTAAATTGAGGTTACATGTTGTCTTCACAACTGTTTGATGTTTTCTGAGGAAACATTGCAAAGAGACAGTAGCCTTAACTTCAAAGCTTTGGTACTTTTGGACATCATCAGAGCCTTCTCTGGTCAAACATAAGCAAAGCCTTTTGAGCTGCACAAACATTTAGCACAAATACAGTAATAAATCCTCATAAAACTGAAGTTACAGTTGAAAAAGTAGTAAATTACTTGCAGTGACCTATGTCAAATAACTTTGCCTGTTCCCAACAATCTGTAATGATAAGTTATTCAAAATTGGAATTTTTCTCTGACCTTATTATGTTATCATAAATTCTGCCAAACAATATTTTTTGTTACAACTTCAGTATGTTGGTGGTATATATTCAGCAATAGAAAATGTTAGAATAGCTGAACACCATATACTCCAGATGGTTCCTCCTACATAGATACTGTGGAAATTCCATTACATGTAGAAGAGTCAAAATCAAGGCCTTTTATTGCAGTGAAAGGCCCTTATTCATTATACTGATTTGCAATTAGCAGGGTCTCTTTTAAAATTTTCATATTTTTTCTGCTTGATCGTGATCAATTAAATTACATTCACTACAGAAAATTGTAGCTCTATTTCAGCAGAATCAAGAAGCAAAGTTAAGCAAAATTTACATACTTTACAGTCATAATCCAATTGCACTCTTATGAAGCATCTTGTATTTCACCCCGTGATTTACAAAATAAATTGCTTTTAAATATTAAGGGTATCATCTACATTTAACAGGCTGTGGGACATCACATTATATGTGTTATAGCTGCTTTATCCCACATAGTTCTACTGTGGTGCCATGGACCGAGAGCCTTTAGCAGCTGCTGTACATTAAATTCAGTCCTAGAGCACTTTGAGTTTGGTCTCATTTGAAAGGGAATTAAGTCAGCAAGGGATCCAAGGTTACTCCACAGTGAAAACCAAACTTAAGTAAAAGAGGCAATGTGGAAATCCTGCTTAAAATTACACTCCAAGTCTGAATTGAAATATTAATGTGAACACTTTACTTTGTGACTTTTACCTGAAAAAGTAGCATAAATTTATATTTAATGAGAATAAAGAAGAAAAACGCAATTTATTGAAAGATGTGTCATCTAGGCCTCAGACCTTTTTGGCACTGGGTATAATGCTAAGATACATATAAGATGTGAATAATAAGAATTACAATATCCAAACTAGTGAAGAAGTGGTGGAAGAATAAATATAAAAAGGATTACTTAAGACAACATAGCATATATATATGAGTGAGAAGATTCATATGCAAAGTAGCTGAACTTAAGATATCTTTTAGGGCTTTTTTTGAAGCAGCCTTTCCAAAGATGCCTTTTATTTTATTATGTTAAGGAATCTGTGAGTGTTTTTGAAAAGTATTTCTTACTCTGCTTGCTTATTACTTTTTGTTTTACTTTTAGTAATAATGTCAGCTCACACCTGGTATGGTTTCTTTTGAACCTAAGTACAGAATTCCAGCAATAATGTTTCCATAATTGTTCATAAAGTGTACCTTATAATAGAAACATTTTACTTTTCACATGAATATTTAGTATATATATCAGCATATTTAGTAAGAAAGGAATTAATTCTGCTTTCATTAGGGAAAATCCTGTATAGTCAAGCTGTAAATGTCTTACATGTGCATCACTCTGGGGTGAAAATTCCATTTAATTGCTCCATGAAGTTTTTGCATATATTTCCATGTGACTTGTTATTAATTGTAGAAATACTTCTGTGGAAAAAATTAATTAAATAAAAGACTTAGTTTATCATTGTGGCCTTGACATTCTAACAAAACCACAAAAGTTCTTTTATTCCACTCAATACTTCTATGAAATGGAAGCAGGTGCCTGTTTGTCTCATTATTCATGATAGATTGATTGGTCACCACAATTCTTTGGCCTGTATCTTGTATCTTTGAATTTCAAATGAAGTAACACAGATAAAGTAATTTAAAGTAACGGTGTGCTAAAGACAATAACATTCCCATGCTGTATTGAAGACTTAAAATATATTAATGAAACACCTACTAAAAGCAAGTTCCTTTTTATACTATCACTGAACCACAGAATGGGGCTGGAACAGACCTCCAGAGGTCATCTTGTTCACCTCCTCTGCTCAGCTAACCCAAACTGACAAAAGCAGTATTCCACACCTTATATATAGCCAAAATAACCTATGACATAACCATAAATGCTGAGGGAAAGGGGAATAATACAGGGACTTTTGTGGTTATGCTGTGTGTCTTCCCAAGCAGCCATTTCCCACGCTGAAGCCTTTTTTTCCTAAGTAGTGCCTGGACATCTGCATGTTTAAGCAAAGTAGTGAATAAAATCATCTCTTTTTTGTGCTTTTCCTTTTAAACTGTCTTTATCTCAATCCACGTGCTGTTCTATCTTGTTTTCTCCCTCTGCTCTATTAAGGAGGGGGTACAGGAGAGCAGCTGGTTGAGGTTCTGGTAACCAGGCACCCACCACAATTTAAACACTCCCTTCAGACATTGGTATACATTGATGAGATCCCCCTAAGTCTTCTCTTCTTCAGACTGAGTTAAAGAAATTAAAACAATAATTGTCCTTTCAGACATTGATATACATTGATGAGATCCCCCTGAGTCTTCTCTTCTTCAGGCTGAGTTAAAGAAATTAAAACAATAATTTTTTATTGTTTAAAATTAAAAAGAAAACTTTTAGAAACAATAGTCAAAGGCTCTGACCTCAAAGACTTCCTCCTTGAGCAAAATGGAATTGACTTTTCCTGATGCAAGAGAATGTGACTTTGTTTGCATATTATTTTGTTTGCATATTATTGTATACACACAATTCTCCCATGTCTTCCCAAACACAACAACTGTGTGACAATATCTAGAAATACTGCGAATTGCAGCAGGATTTTTTCTAGCCCATAGTCAGGAGAGCTATATTTAAAAAAATAAACCTTGAGAAATATTTGCTTTCCCGGTGCATTGAAATGGAAATCTAGTCAGAAGAAGATCTTTAAAGAAATCTTCAGGAAACATTGGCAGAGAACACACAGCTCCTGTACTTGCTTTAGATGTGAAAGAAACAGATTTAAATAAATAGACTGAACTGGCCAAAGGGCACATTTCAGGAGAAGGTCTTGATTCCTGAGCTATTAATTCCACTTGTTTGCTTTCAACTTCTATTTTAGGATGACTTATGTTACATGCTGAGATTGTAAGCTAGAGTGATCAAATGGAAGTAGGTTACCACTTAAACTAAATTCTTGTTTTTGACACCTTAAGTCAAATCAGAAAATTATCTCTCTGTCTAAATGTTGGGTAGCTTTAGTAATTGCATACACCTGAATCTCATATTCAAAATGAACAAATTGCTTGGAGGTTGTAGTAGTCAAAAAAATAATCCAATTTGTGAACACTGACAGGGACCAGACAGTTATGTGTGTAAATACTCAAAATTGAACTTTTGATGTCTTGAGCAGAAGCCTGCTTGCTACTTGCTAGCTACAATTGGTGTGGGCTGGCTCTAAATTGTTGGTAACATCTGAACTAAAGCAAAAGGTCCTGAATCCTTCAAGTAATAAAAAATGAGACAAATTTATCAATTGAAAGACTGTTTGTATGTTCTGCACATACACTGTTGAGACAGAGAAAACTCTGATCATAAAGTACTGGAAAGAAGGTGAAGACCTCTGCTGAAGAAGGGATTTGGAAGTGGAGGAAGATCCAGGATATCAGGGAAATATATGAAGACAAATGTCTGGATATGTACTGGAGCTTAACAAGTAATACCTGGGACTAGTCAGCAGCTGAACAACATGATTTTCTGTCTGATCAACAATAGTCTCTTCACTTGGGGAAGGCAAGGCTAGAGCTAGGGAATATATGTCTAGATCCCATCTAGGAAGGGGAACAACCTAGTAGAATAGACTGTTTTCAGAATTTACTGCCTGACAAATTCTAAAACTAGCCCAGTACCTACATCCACTGCAGATTGTTTACTTGTCCCTTCTGTGACACGGTTTTTAATTTTGTTTTAAAAAGAAAGAAGGTTAAAAAAAAAAGGGGGGGGGGAAAAAGAAACTCTTAAACCACAGATTATGGATTTTTCTTACCACTTTACTACTTGATGCATGAATGGCTCCTGCTTACAAGTTGCTGGCTACTGCTTGCAAGTTCCTTTCTAAGACAGACACTCTCATTTAATTGCCAGAGAGAAAAATTATTTTTTTAACAAACTTTAGGTACTAAACCTAACAGTGTGACAGCAAGGCTGACTTTAAGCTGGTGGGGATACATACAGTGCTTTATGAAACAGTTACCATTATATCACTTTCCTATTCTGCAATTATAATATTCTTCTAGATTTAAGGTAGTGGCACTCCTTTCTGCTGAGGAATTAATGGAGTATTTTCCTCGTTATATCCAGCTGTCCAAAGGACTGATTAAAGTTTTTATGTTTAGGAAATATATTTTCAGTAATTGTGCTCATCAGCCTGTTACAGTTAAGCTTTGAATTTATCATGTTCAGAAGATACTGCTGATGACCTAGTAATACACAATACATTGCTAGACTATTTATTACAAACAGCAATATGCCTTAACAAATTGAAAGACTTACCAGATGGTTTTCTTTATCTTTGTAAATACTGAATATTCCTATTCATTTATTTCTCTCCTTTCATTACTTCTCCTCCAAGATAATATTTCCTATTGATGGTTTTGCGAAATTTGCTTCATTTAGTATTTTTGAGAAATTGTGAATGTAATTTAGCCAGATATCTGACACAGGAGTATATAGCACAGATAAGAAGTACTTCGCCTCAATCTTAGGACAGTTTTTGGAAGCATAAAATGTCTATTAAGATCAAGCATACTAATCTTGTCAAAAAGAACTTGTACAAATTCTTAGGAGGGAAAGTATAAAGGAAATACATGAAGACAAGGAGGGCTGGGAGGAAAGAGGCACTCTCTAAAACTGCTGACTAAAAGCACTTTGTGAGGGAAAGGGCCAGAATTATGTTCTAAAACAAACAAAGAGAAAATATAGTGGAACGGTTCAAAGAAAAATGCTCTGAAAGAATTTACTGCCTTGTGGCTAGAGGTGACATTGAAAGTAGCATGGACACAAGTTGATTAAGCTGCTGTCAACATATTTGGCCCCAGGAATCAGTTACTATTGATTTACAGCTTACAGTAAAGGAAAAAAAGACAGAAACTTACAAAAAGAGCTGTATTCAGTAAATTCTATTAGCATATTCACTGCAAAGGATGTGAAAAACCAAGTTGGAATTAATCTAAGGAAAAATCCACATCAAAAGACTCTGTTAGAACCAGAAGTTCCCTTTGTGTTGCGAGCCCTTGAGAAAAATGAAAGCAGAAGAGCTATATAGCTTTTATTATTTTTTACTTTCTGCGTCCTTAAAATAGTGGTATAGTGTAAGCAGACTTTTAACATCCAGTATTTAGTGTATAAAATCAGTGAGCTGCTAAACATAAAACATGATTGTTTCATTCATAAGACATTCACATTGTGTTTATTTAGACATTCTAAAATGCAAAACACAAGCCCCCTTCCCTGAATAAGTGACTGACTTCCCAATTCTTCAGACCCAAATACAGACAGAAGTCAGTCACACCCGCAGAACATGTTGTGCCTGTCACATGGGAAGGTACAGCTGCCAAGAGTATTGTCAAAGACTATCACAAAGCATCTTGCAAAAAAAGATCCAGAGAGTGTTGCTGTAGAAATAGAAATGCAGGAGCTGTTGGCAGCTATAGGTCACATAAATGGGCTATCAGCTAAAACCAAATTAAAGTATGGATCGTATAATCTAGAGTATGAGACTTGGCAAACTGATGTTTTAGAAAAAATTGATTAGGTACATTCTGTAGGCAATCACAGAATGGTACCATAAAGCCAGGTGCTCCTTTCCTGCATGACATTATATGGAAAAAACCATTTTTACTCTGTAAGATGTGCTTAAAAGTATCATCTACCAACTTAAGCACAACATTTTTCATAGAGATGCAACTCTATCTGGAGTTTATATTTGTCTATTTTATTCTTTTGACAGCTACAGAGGCATAGATAACACTACATTTTCTTTTTTCTTAATGTTTTTGCTGGTTGGATGCTTGACCTGAAACCTACGTGGTGAATCACTCCATAAAACCATTATTTTTTTCATAATCAAAATAGAGGTAATAAACAAAAAACTGTGTTTAAGTTGAACACATGTTGTATTTATTGTTTGATTTATATAGTTTGTCATTTACAATTCTGCTATCTTTTCTTTCCAACACAGCAAATGCAGAACAAAGAAGGAAAACTTGTAGTTGTCTGTTCCTGCTTTCAAAACCAAGAGATACTTGAAGCAGCTGGAGCTGCTCAGATGAGAAGTTGTAGTGAACAGGGGTTTGGAACATTGGCCAGAGGTCTATTTTCACGTGTTTCAGACAGACAAACTCAAACATGATACAATGTGCTGTGAAAATCAGTAAAGTTCTTAGAAGAATGAATAGTCTATCATGCAAAAGAAGACTAAAAATCCTCATCTTGTGAAGCTAACACATAACGTGTGAAAGAGGATATGGCAGCAATTCCAGGATAAATGAACAATAAGGCTTTATTAAGCTTCAGGATAGTACTGTAGCAGCACTGTCTTATAAGATAAATAGTCCTTCCTGAGGTTTATCAGTCTATCCTTCACCTAGTATGGCATGTCAGATAAGAATAAAGCAATATCTCTGAGGAGAGGTAGTGAGCATATGAGATAGTATGGTGGTTCCAAGTATCAGAATTGTAGTGACACTATCTTAGACCACACTGCTTTCTCAGTTACTGAGGCTGAACAACTTTGATAAATATAGCCTCAAAAAGAAGTGAAAGTGCTAGATGACTTAATCATATTACTGTACTCAGAAGATTTTAGGTAGTGTGAATCATATGTGATCCCATCAACATATGCAATCCTACTCCATATAACCAGCTGTCTGAAGTAGCAACTTGCTTTAACAGATTTATTAAATAACACAGTCACAAGTTTAGCAGTTTTCTTGTTTGTTCCTACAGACTTGATTCTCAATATTCACTGGGAAGTTTTTGCTTCAAAAACTTGTAACTGCAGGAATGTTTTTTTCTCTTTCTGCAAACTCAGTGAATAGTTTCTGCTGAGCTGTGTAACTCTGCAGAAATTTAACAGACCTTTCATTCACCATGCAAGTTTTCTCTTTATGGGCAGACACTTTGTGTTGGGGAATGTTTGAGTAACTTGTTCTCTCTCACTTTAGCTGAAAACAACTGAATGAAGCACCAGTATATAAGAAGAAATTCACTTTAATACTAGGGGTCACAAGGTAGTTTTTATTTTGAAATGTTCACACCTCTCTAAATAGGAACTGTCAAAAGACAGGGAAATGGTCTCAGTGAAGTACTTCTGGATCATAACATTTCACATTGCATCACCTGATTCTAAAACATCTTCACAGCTTGGATTTATTAGCTCTGAAGGCACAATGGCACATACAACAACAATAATAAGTGTAAAACAGCCATCAGCATCTGGATACCTGGAGGTATAACCAAAATAATTAACTTGTCTACTGATAAAAAGCACAACTTTTGTTTACAGTGAGTGTTAACACATAAGATACATTATTTCTTTGCATATACAATCATTTGTATATTTCAGACATAAAGGGAAAAGATACAATTACTGAAAATTAGAAATTACTTCCTGGGTAGGGTAAAGGAATCTTTTCAATTTCCCTTTAAGTGGGAAAATTTAGAGATGGAGAGCATCTCCACGGGGATCTGAAGGACATATGCCTAAAATATGTTGTTGTCTATGATTACAAGGTAAAAGAGAAGTGGTTGAAGTTCAGCTCTTTGTTTCTCCATAAAAAGCATATTCACAGAAATTCTTCATTTTACAGAGACAGGTATTTTTGGCCCACCCATTCACCTGTGTTGCACGAAGTGTGGTATATAAAAAGCATATTCACAGAAATTTTTCATTTTACAGAGACAGGTAGTTTTGGCCAACCCATTCACCTGTGTTGCACGAAGTGTGGTCAGGCAGTAGGGCTAGATTATTGCTATAGGTCCATTCTGACTGAAATACTTCTATCACATGAACTGTAGAATGTTGTGCAGGCATTTTCAAATGCTATTAATATATTGAGGAAAAAATTTTGTTTCAGAAAAACATAATGAACTACAATAAAAATAGATCTGTATCAGGTGGTGTGTAAAGATTTGTATTCTGTTTCAGAAAAACATAATGAAATACAATAAAAATAGATGTGTATCAGGTGGTGTGTAAAGATTTGTAAAAGAGAGATTTATAGGTAAAGCAAAAATATTAATCTACTGGAACAAACCCAAGGCCACCTAATTAAATAGGAGGCCTGATGATGATGAATACTGTGGATGCTCAGGAAAAAAAAAGAATGAAGACAGCACAAATTTCAAGCAATAATTCCTCAATCTGTCTTCCCTGCCTCCAGTAAAGTGCATTTCAGGAACTTATGAACCAGAAGCAGTGTGTTTGTTAAATGGTAACAATAAAAAATAAATATATTAAGACTTATTTGTTTTATATAAGTCCAAGTGTTAAGACATTTCAGTTTTTAGCCACATTCTGTGAGAACTATTGCAGCTTTACTTTACATTGTGTAATTAGCTTTCCGTGTTTGAAAATGTCATCAGTTCAATTGTTGCCTTCTTGTGCTAGAAGAGATGATTCATAGTAATTTCTTATCCCTGCTCTTTGCATAACTCCTGGGTTTATTGGCCTTTTCTTCCTCATGGCTTGTCTTTTCTGGTCTTCTTAGAGCTATTTCATCTAATCATATCCTGCACAAAAGCTGATCTATTCCTTTGTTTAATCATCCCTTTTTGACCTTCTGTGGGCCTTTTCTAACTCTGCCATATTCTTTTCACACTAGTGAGACCACTAAATTGCTTGATATAAACAAACATGGCCAAGTTTGAAACTGAAATGATCTGATACCATGTCTTTGTTTGCGTTTTGTTCAGTCCAATGACCAATTCATCTTTTTATTGTTTCTTCATATTTTATTGTTAACAGAAATGCTCTGGCATCCATTTTATAGAGTTATATTTCAGTGACTTAATCTGTAATTATTTCCACATAATACTCTATTAAAATAATTTGTCTGACGCTTAGAAATTTATTGAATAGGTTAATCCTAGTTTTTAGATAGATCCATTTGTTGCCATTTCCTAATTTTCTACTGCAAAGTATTCTTAAAGTATTCTTATAAAAGTTAAGATTTAAGTCTAATTTCCTCTTTTCCCACATGATAATCTACAGTATAACTCATCCACAAATAATATTGCAGTGTTTTAATTGTTAGGTGTACATGTTCATTTTTCCCTGGAACCAGTCCCTAAACTACTTAAAAAAATCTTTTCAAAACTCTAGTTTATGGCAAAGATGTCTCCTTTCTTTCTCACATAATTTGTAGGTAAGTGACATAATCTAGAATAATGTTGTATGAATAGTATTATTGCATAATCCATATTTTCAATTACAATGCAGGCTGAAGCTCAAATCCATATTTCAGGATATGATTTACACTTGCACATGGTATTTTTTACACTCCAGTAACGCCACAAATAATCTCTATCATAATGCTGCTCTGCAATTGGCAACAGAATATGAAAAAGTAACACTTTTTTTTAGTTAAGATGAAAATTTGTTTTATTAATGAATAAGATAAGTGGTTGATTATGTGATATAAAATGGAAGCATTGCTGTCTTTATGGCAAGTGATTTACTGAGTTTGAAATCACTGTGTGAGTGGCAATACTGCAGACAGACAAAAAGAAGCTAAACCAAATTAAATAGGATTAGAACGATACCTCCATGTGATTAAATTACTATACAGTTTTTCTGAAGGTTTTGGGATTTCTGAAGGTTGGTGCTATTTTAGACTTTGGTTATGCTGAAATAGAATATGATCTAATAGAATATATGATCTGAAAAGAATATTAATTCACAGTGACAAACCCAGTAGATACTTATTTCAGAAATGGAAAAAAAATGTCCATGGATACTAATGAAATGTTTAGTTTTATGAAGTTCCTAGGAAAATATTATGATACTTTGACACCATTAAGAAATCTTATTTAGCAGTTTTCCAATCATTGTCACAGCAAAACAGTCTCAACTTGGGGCATTGAACTCAATTTATTGCCAATTACCGGAAGTTTAATTATCAATTTGGATGTTGAAAAAAAAGATTATGAACAATTAAACACTTGAGATATACAATTTGTCCCACTTCCCCAGGCTCAGCTTCCCCTGTCTTGACTCAAGTTTTCCTTCATCACACTTCAAACATGGTCCCTCCCAATACTTCCAGGGATGCAAGGAGTGCAGCAGTTTCTTTCTGCTTTTCCTTTCTTCTTACTGTTTACCTGCTCCATCATGGGTTGTCTGGGTGCTGCAGTCCCTTTGGGGGTGTCCTTGCTCCAGGTTTCATGCCAGAGTTAATTGCAGTGAGAAAGAGATTTTGTTTTGCTTTTGTTTGGAGTTTTTTGTTTATTTCAGTGAGAAGAAAAATTCTTAAATAAAAACAAACAAATGAACAAAAAGAAACATTTACAAATCAAACCTGACAAACTCTGGTACTCCAAAAGAAATATGAGCTAAGCTTCTCAAAAGAGTAAAAATTTCCTATTGAGGAGTGCATATGTATTATGGTTTACTCAGTCCTGTCTTCATGATCTCCTAATTAGGCTGCAGAAGTGCAAATAAGGCTTACTACATCTTTATCCAAAACTTGAAAAAATGTTTAAAAGGTTTTCCTATTTCATCTCATGTATCCTTTTATTGCTTTATTAAAAAATAAAAAAATAAACAATATATTCTTTAAGTTGAAATGCTAGACTTGCTATGATTTTAGTATGAGTTAAGATGGTAGGACAGAGTTGTGTTTACAGAAATCCCATTTTATTAAATCACAAATATTCATCAAAGATTGACTTTTTTTTTTTAGCAAGTGATGATTATAGGCCTAAGGAATGTTGTATTTTAGGAAAGAAAATTCTCATATCATATAAATGATATAATTAGTGTTTCTTAACTTCATTGTGCATTGTTCAGGGAATCAGCATGTCAAAAAAAATCAAGTATTTTTTGCATAGTTGGCAAGAGATTCATAACAAAAGACAATACTATGGGAAGCATATCATGACTGAATTACTAGAATTAAAAAACCCATCAAAAATCAAAGTCCCACATGGTCACATATATGCCACTTGAATTTCATCTAGTTATTGCTGTCTAGATACCTATCTCATTTGTAGTTCATGTACATTTTCAAGAAAAGTATCCTGTTTTAATTAGCTGAAAATTGATCACAATACCAAACTATTTGACATCTTTAACATTGAAAATTATTCCTGGTTTTTTTGTGTCTTGCCTCCTTCTCTTGTGGATCCTCATTATGTCTAGATTAAAGGGTCTTCTACTATTCCCTTCTGATTAAGCACTTGACTCTGTTCTTGTAAGTAACAGACTTCACTTTGAAACAAATGAAAATAACTTCATGCCAGACCACATCCATTTAAATCTGGACTTCTATCTTCTTCAGCCTATTCCTATTCCTTCCTTGCCTAGTACCTCCTGCAGGGAGCCAGGTCAGGGAGGTAGGCAAAAATAACCTAGCATTAAAAAATGATTGCTTTTAATTTGACCAGTTTCCTGAGCCAATTTAGTGCATACTCACATGAACATTGCTGCTAGCAGAAACAAAGGGCAGTAATAGGAGCAGGAGGAAATGGAAAGGCAGAACTGCAGCTGCTCAGTCTTACATTAGCCTGAAGTGCACTAGCACAACACCCGAGACTTTTACCACATGATAACTTTATTTGGTCTTCAGTTTCTTTTTTCATTCTTCCCTGTTAGTTCAAATTTTTGTTACCTCTTTAAAATGTCCACACTAGGACTCTATGCAGTAGTCTACTCACTCTCATGTGGCCACATACAGAACTGTATTCCTTTATTGAATTTTCTATTTTCCTATCTATATATTGAACCACCAGATCACACTTTCCTTTCATGCAGCAGTGCAGAAGGGAGTCATATATCAGTTTTCCTAAGATGGTCCCTAGATTGTTCGTAGCTTACCCATTCTGAAAAAGCAGGATGACTTCTTTGCTTTTGGGCATGTAGGTATATTTGCTTTACCAGACCCAGCTAATCAAAGAAACAGTCTAGTTTCATATGACTTCTGTATCTACTGTTTTCTTATGAATAACCAATATGATTTTCAGTAGATAAACCAAAGAGCCACAGTTACACCATATTCATGTCGAATGCAATTCTTTAGGTGACAGATATACTTAGTGCTGTCAATGCATCATGAGAGATAGCATTGCACTTAGCAGAGCAAGTGACCTAAGTGCCTCCTGACTGAAGTTATATATTATGGTTTATATTTTTATATTTATTTATCTAGAATAAGTAAGCACAAAATTTTATAAATCTCAGGCAAAATTCTAGTTTATAGTACAGAACTGTTCTGTGAAAATCCATAAGAGGAATGAAAAATGGTGATGAAATCACATTCCTTCAGCTCAAAATAAAGCAACAGATATTATCAAAAGTCTGAGAGGTTGGAAAAAAACTTTTTAGCTATAGCACTACTTAAGAGTACAAATCCTGCTAGCAAAGCAATTTATATAGGAGGCTCAAAAGGAATCTTATTAGTCTCATTTTTAGACTATGCATTTCAGCATGAAAAGAATCCATCAAATGCTATCCATTTCCTCATCTTGGGAAAATGCTTCTCCCACAAATGTAAACTTACTTCTGAAGCAGAATTATAAAAGAAATTACAGCATTGTTCCCAGAATTTAGTATTGAAGGTTAGTTCACAAATGTTGAAAATACATATACAACTGAAATAGCAGAGTAATGTTAATATGTAAAGTGAAGTATAACGTACATAGGACAATGGATTATGCAATCTGTGTGTAAATATATAGAGTTACCCCATTTCCATTTTTCAGTGGGCTTTTTCTGCTGAAGAACATTTTTCTCCTCCCTCACCCTCTTTCAAGGAATACTGTTCTTCTGCAGTGACGGAAATTAAAAACAGAGTTTATAATCTGAAGGAGAAGTAGAGAAAATTTTAACTTGTAGATCATCCAAAAGTTATACTTTGTAGAAAGTTAGTCTTTCAACTGGTAGCAAATGCAATTGAGTCTGTCTAGGGCTTCTATTTTTCTGGAAGCTTGTATTAAATATTAAACTAATACAGCCATATAGCAACTGTAAATGATTAAACCTACTATAATAATTCAAACATTCTTTCCAGCTGAATAAAATCCTAACTCTAAAGACTGCTGTAATGGATCATGATATATTTGCATTTCAAAACAATAATAATGACAGCGATGAAAAATATTCCACAATTCACTTTTCTTTGTAAAACCAGATATAGCTTTAATCTTTATTATAATGTCACCTGCTGCTGCCAATGTGCAGTTTTCCCATATCCTAAAAAAATTGTTATTCTTATGCATATCACCTGTAAAAATAATTCCCAGCTTCACAGGGTTATGGCATCCTGTGCAAAACAGAAGGCATTTTCCTAGACTGTTTACTAAAGAAAAGTGTTCTATTTAATCTGTCTCTCTGTTCTTGATAACTTTCTGAACCTATTGGTTAATTTCAACTAATTCCAAATAAAATTACAACAAAAGGTGCAAGAAAATTACCACTTACATATAAAGTAGAAACCTGAGTTAGGCATCCCCTGAAAGGGAGAGGTCAGAAACCTGTTTAGATATTTCTTTTAGTATCAGCTGTCCATCCAAAAGCACACGCATTTTCATCATCTGATTAGCTGGAATTTGGCTGCAGACTGGCATTGATGCTACTGTTTCTTTCCTGGGATGAGTATTACTGAAATATGGGAAGATTTGGGAAAGAGGAGGGAGGAGGATTTGACTGAATAGCTGGCTAGGTGACAAAATGAGTAAAGTTACAGTTTTTGTTGCTTGTACCATTCAAAAAGAGCGTGGTTTTCTGCTTAATTTTCACTGGTTTAAGTTACAGTATAATAAAGGAAAGATTCCTGTAAAGGAATTCCTTTGTCTGAATGGCTTTTATTCTGGAAATGCAAAAGTCCCCCAAACCCCCATAAAAGTCTTGAAAAAAACCCCCACATAGAAAGCTCAATAATCAAATGGGAGTTTGACGCTTTTGAAAGAGATGCAGGGATCAAGATCCTCACATTCCTAGGTTCAGTAAAATTATTGTCAGGTTTGCTTCTAGTTGTGAAAAATAACTTTATTAAACAAGCCAATGCCACTTGGATTCTTTCAGGAATACAGGTGCTATGAATAGCCTTAGGTTAGCCAGGATAAGCTCAGATTTAGTGCTAGTTGAAAATTTATCTATGAGTTGGCATAAAATAGTTGATACTTAGTTTGTGAGCCCAGATGAAATGCTGAATGTATGAGTTAGTTGCTGAAATGTTCAGTTTAGTCCTGTGGGGGGAAAAAAAGTGTTGCTTTTGAGAGTAAATATTTTGGTTTGGAATTTTTGGATGCTTAATCTTTTAGAAGCCCCAGTAGTTGGATAGAGACTATGTGACCTATTGTTCCCTTCAACTCTCAGTCAAAAAAATCTACCTAAGTTTTACTTCAGGCATCACAGTGTGGTTTTTAAAGTCCATTTATTTTCCATATTCCTCATCTTACATTGCACATATATAAATGAACAGACTTATCCTTGGAACTGTTATGAGTTCACATATGGTCACAATTTGTAAACGTCATTTTCTTACTGAAATAATTTTTCATCTAAAGTTAATAAACATTCTCTTGTCATCATGTAATTTTAATCCATTAGGAAATTCTACTGAAATAGAACTATGTACTTACTGCTTTCAATTCTTACTTAAAGCATTTAACCCTATAAAGAAACAACGGAAATATCTTGGAATTTGCCTCCTTTCAGCAGATCAGAGGGAATTTAGCAGCTTTCTCTTAAAATCTTGGGATGGTATTAATTTTCTTCATCACCCCCATCAATAGGATGCAGAGAAAAGTAGCACAACACTTATAATAACTAAGTATCTGCAATCCATAAGCAGTTTCCGAAGCATCCCTGACACATCAGGCAGCAGATTCATCTTAGAACAATTAATTGTTCTTATCATAGCTCAAAGGCTGGAAAGTTTTCACTACTCTTTTGTGAAGAATTTTTCAAAGAAGCACAATATCTCGTTTTCTTTTTCCCCTGCAGAATACTGCAAGGTAAACTGTTCTTTACAGAATAAAGTATTTCCAATTATTTAAAAAAAAAAAAGCAAAGCGTTATCAACTACTTAGGAAAATCCTTTCTTACTACTCAGTCAGATAAATTGTAAAAATAGCTACCAATTTCATAAGACATGAAATAAGCAAGAGGAAGATGGATGTAGGGTGATAAAGGAATAGACTGAAGATTCAGTCAGCATAGATATAAATCAGTAGATTAATTTCAGAATCTTTCCATGGTCTCTTGCATCTAATAAGAAATATGGTATGTAAAATTAAATCCTAATTTAAACTTAAGCAAATTTCTGATAAAATAAAGCCCAATTACAAACTGTGAATAATGCCTCATTTCATACTCCTTTGTTAACCATTAAGTAAATGAAGGCACAGTGTTATGCTTCTCATGATGTAGGTGATGAAAACATGAATCTGGACACTAGTAGTATTTTCACAAACACAGTCCTATTTGCCAGGAAAATCAATTGCCTAATGGACTATGGAATGAGCTTTGTTTTGTATTTTGGGGCACTTGTTCATCTTCAACATGTAACTGGATGTTGCATTGGCTTTCCAACTCTACCAAATAATGGGCATTCATTGTACCAAATTGCTTACTTGGATTTATAAGAAATTAAGATTTTTAAAATCCAGGGATGACTTGGAAGTACAAACACAGAGTAAAAGGCACTGTGGATTCAGAGATGCAGGTCCACCACAAGGGTTTTGTCTGCTCATCAATTCTTACTGACCTTTTAGTACTAAAATGCAAAGCAGATGGTCCTATTTTCTAGCTTTATATTTGTGAAATAGAGCCTAGTATCACTTAAGGAATTCTGATACTTGCTGAGATGACTTTTCAGGAATTTTTACTGTTTTTTTAAAGTGTCCATCATAGTAATGTAAGAGTCAGTGAGCCCAGGATCAGATACACTGCTTAAAGGAACTAATTAATTAAACAAAGTTGAATAGAACAGCGTGGAACAGAAGAAATTTAAAGTACCTTTTTTCCTCCCTGTTTCAGCACCATGGTGACTAATGTTCATTAAGTCCCCATAGTGAGATGCTAAGAGGTTTTTCTCAAGCTCTAGTGCTGTTTTAAAAGGAAACAATGGCTTGTGGTAAAGTCAACTCATGCTGAGCTACATTAACTGCACCGCGTTATCAGCTGGTAATGGTGCTATTAACACATTACCCACTGTGTATATTTGTGAATTAGGATGTTTCCTTGTTAATGGAATTGAGCCATTTTCTTTGAAATGGCAAGTGTTGGGCATTTTGACACCATTTTAGAGGAGGGGTGGAGAATACAGCTCCAGTTATTAGGGTGGTTATTTTTTTGGTGGATATTCCCTCTTTAAACTTCAGTAAGTACATTTATTTTTATTCTGCTATCTCGCCTTGAGATTTCGTTAAGACTATTAAAAGGGCATAATTCTTACAATGATAAAAAATATAGAAATATGCTATATTGGAGAATGCTCACACTATAAAATCTGAGTATTCCAAAAGGTCACTGAGTAATACAATAGTAAATAATGACTCTTAGGTTGCATAATTGAAAGGCCATTGCTTAAGTATAGCAGTTGTTTTTTTTCCTAGTTAGGTAGCACTGGCCAAACTCTGGAGTGTAGCAGAAAGTCCAGTTTCTTACTTATTAGAGGAGAGTTGGAGGTAAACACATTTCCTGCAAATTCAACATAATCAGTAAGCCTACCCAACCACACATTAGTTACACATGACCAAATAAAACAAAATGTACTCTTCCTAAAAGCAGTAATTCAAAACATGTTGCTGAGAATTTCATGCATATTTGCTTCGTCCTGAATCTAAGTCCCTGACATGAATAATGATGTAATCATTATATAAATACACGGAAGCAAATGACAGCACAATTATGTGATTAAAAATGAATGAATTTGTGCTTTCCCATGTAAAAAAAATACATACTTACTGCTTAATTTGTAAACACACATTGACAAAAACAAAGCAATGCCTTTCATCTATGATCAATTCAAGAACTTGCAATAAGTGGCAAATTAAAGTACTTTTTAAACTTTGATAGCTAAAAAAATTCAAGTACTAATATTCTAGACAAGTAAACGCTGAAAGGAAAGTATTTATTCTATATTTCATAAGATAATGAAATTTTAGCTCTTTGCCTACTTGCAGTTCCATATGTTTTTCTTGACAACTTTTCTAGCTGAAAGTAAATAAATATTTAAATAGTCTTAATGAAATAGACAAAGGTGCATCTTGCTGGAAGCCATAAATTTTGAGGTTAATCAGGTTACTGTCTTTTAATTTAGTTATGCAAAGAGGGTAAGGACTGAAAATCAGACTACATACATGTTGATATAAAGCAGTATTATGTAATCTTTGTCATATCAGAGAAGTTCTTCATGTTTCAGTAACAAACCTAAAACCAAAAACCCAAAGTGTCTTAAATACATAACTCACTAATTATCTTATAAAAGTTTTGTGAATTAACAGTGATATTAAGAAAATATTGGATTTTCTTTCTAGTTCTGTTATGCCATATGCTACAAGATCATGGGTTCCTTCTTTATTCTTTCTGACTAAGCTCCTCCTTTTGTATCATGGATATAATAATTTTTCATTTGTCAGATTCACCTGTATTTTTAATTTTTTTTTTAATTCAGGCTCCTTCTTTCTATATACTAATAACAATTACAGTGCAACTAATCTACACAAGATTCTAAATCCTTTATAAGGAAAATGAATCATGAGAGACTATATTTCTCAGTGCAGTTATATTTTAGTGATTTTAAGCTTACCTGGGAGCCCTAAAGTCTCCTTGGATCTCCTGGACAGCTGAAATGGAGATATGAACGTGTTTTTATACATTCTAGGAAACTTTACCTGAAGTCTTTTTGTTTCTTTCTTTCCAAGCTAGGGGGCTAGATCTTAAGTAATGGTGGTTTTTTTTTATTTTCCCCAGATTACACAATATGATTGCAGGATAAGATCATCTTTCTTCCATGTGCTTTTTGTTTGTTTGTTTATTTGATTTTTGTTTTTGTTTTTGTTGGGTGTTTTTTTGCTTTTTTTGGTGTTTGTTTGTTTGTTTGAATTTTGTTTGGGTTTTTTGTTTGTTTGTTTTAATCCTGGAGATCTCTGCCTCAGACTATACAGTTCAGCCAATGCTTTATGCTAAATACAAACATTTCATCACAGAAAATTCAGCATTACAAGTAAAGCTCTGTGTGGTTTTATAGCAGCTTTTAGCATATACCCCTTAAACTATCAAGCCCTTTATATTTTTCATTCTGTGTAGTGAAGTAGTCCCACCCAAATTCTACTATTAAGTATGAGAATACATTTAGAAAACAACTCATAATATCTTTTTAATATATTGCTCTGATTTTGGCTGGGATGGAGTCAATTTCTTCTCAGTAGCCTGTACAGGGCTGTGTTTTGGATTCAAAATGAGAATGATATTGATGACACACTGATGTTTTGGCTCCTGCTAAGCTGTGTATATCTTAAATCCAGGACATTTTCTTTCTTATGTCTCATGCTCTGCCAGTGAGAAGGTACACAAAAGAAACTGGGAGAGAGCATAGCTGGGACAGGGGACCTAACCAGAGGGACACTGCACACCATAGAGCATCATGCCAGGTATATAAACTGGAGGGGGGAATTACCTGGGAGTGCAGGCTGGTCCAGGGTCAGGAACAGACACTGGCACCAGTCCATGGGTGCTGAGCAATTATATTGTGCATCACGTGCTTTGTTTTGTGTTTTTTCTTTCCCTTTTTCTTTCCCATTAGTATTTTATCGCATTTTGTTCTCAATTAATAAACTGTTCTTATCTCAACCTATATATTTTACTTTTGTTTCTCCTCTCCATTCCACCAGGGTGGGAGAAGAGGGGGAAGAGGGAGTGTGAGAGGCTGTGTGGTTC
>NW_008680731.1:0-3808 GCF_000695815.1 Acanthisitta chloris
GGGAAAGGGTGACACGAGCCCTGGGGAACCTCTGGACAACCTGTGTGTCCGCAGGTACGTGACCCACCTGATGAAGCGCATCCAGAGGGGCCCAGTCCGCGGCATCTCCATCAAACTGCAGGAGGAGGAGAGGGAGAGGAGGGATAACTATGTCCCCGAGGTGAGGCTCTGGTGTCGTCTTTTCCACCAGTAATCCCAAACTTCTTTCAAACAAACCTTCAGCGAGAGGAGCTGGGGAGGGTTTGGATCCAGGGGACTGAGGGGGATCGCTGCAAACCTGCTGCCTGGGGCAGGGAGGGCAGTTGGCCTCTGGTGTTTGCATTTTCCTAACTTAAAATGGGGAGGAAAGCAACTCGAAGGGATTCAGGAGGATACTTGAGAGTGGCTCAAAACCTGCTCTGCAGGTTTTCTCTGGACGGAGCGAATTGGTGCGACTCACTCTTGCCTTAAACTTGTGTTCGGAAGGAGTCAGGACTTCACCTGTCACCTGGGCAAAGCACTCCAAGAGTGTTTCCCATGTTCCAGGGGTTTAATCTTAGCTCCCAGTCCCTGTAGCCTTCAGGCACGGTGCATCTCGCTCCTCTCCCAGACCTCCTGGCAGATACCTGCTGGTGTCTGTGCTGGACAAAACCTCTTGGTTCCATTACCTCAGTGCTCCCAGAGCACAGTGCTGGGCTGTGGTTACATGGAATGTATCCAGAGGTTACAGGGATGGAGTGTCTGTGCTGGAGCATCAGCTGAACCTGCATTGTTTGTGGTTTCCTATGCAAATCCTGTTGTGATACAGTTCTTGGGGAAGGAAACATGGAGATGGAGGTTTCTCTAGGATTCAAGTGCAGGGAAGCACAGGTGCTGGAGGTGGGACAACTTTGGCACTGGGGTGGAATTGCATCTCAGAGCAGCTGTGAGTGTCAGTGGGGACTGCCAGGAACGGTGCAGTCACAGACCCAGCCCTGGCTCCTCTGGGCAGCCTTGGCCTAGAGCAGGTTGGGCCTTGGTTTCCCAAAGTTTTGCTATAAACCAGGCTGTTCTCCCTGCTGCCAGTGACCCCTCACAGTGTTCTGTCGGGGGGTTCTCCATCAGAGTCCTCCTGGCCCTGCTCCTGGAGCCTTTCCCCACAGTGGCAGTGAGGTCTCATTTGTGGTGGGATGGGACCGGAGTGGCTGTGGGAACATCCCAGCGGCTGCGGAACCACCTCAAACCACCTCTCTCCCATCTGTCCCCAGGTTTCTGCCCTCGACCAGGAGATCATCGAAGTGGACCCAGACACAAAGGAGATGCTGAAGCTGCTGGTGAGTGGCCCTGGCTGTCCCTGCCCTGCTGGTGGCATGTCCCCAGCTCTGCTCTGCTGGCAGGCGAATGGCTTCGATGCTCCGGACACGTGGTGGAGGTCACTCCACCCTGGGTCCAGCAGCTGGATAGTTCTCATATGGATTTTGGGAGGGGAGAGGCATGGTGGCTTTGCCACTAGCAGGGTCTGTGTGCTCCTTGCCCTCCCTGAGGAGCTGATCTCTGGAGTGGGATGGTCTCCCCTTTGTGGGAGACCTGAATCCACCCACAGTGCTACCACAGCACTTTCCCACTCCTGCCCGGAGGAACCTGTGTCTGCCCTGGGACTCATCCCATTGCTCACATGCTGTTTTCCAGGACTTTTCCAGGACTTTGGCAGCCTGTCCAACCTGCAGGTGACACAGCCCACGGTGGGGATGAACTTCAAGACACCCCGAGGAGCTCTCTGAGTCCATCCCTGTGTGTCGCTTTTCCAATAAACCTGGGAAAACCATCTCAGCCTGCCTGGTCCTTGGACACCTGCATCCCCAGGGATGAGGGAGGGCAAGTTCTGGGGAGTTGTGTCTGAGGGTGTGAAGGACTCAACTCCTTCATGCTTACCAGCATCTTTTTGGATTCTTTCCTGGCTCTTTGGGGTGTGAAGAACAGAGCTGTTACGTTAGGGGCTTTCCTGTGTTTGGGGTGGTGGGAGAGGATGGCCGTGGTGGCTCCTTGGAGTTTGTGGGAGTGTGTCCCAGGTTTGGGTGTGCCTCCTCTGAGTGGTCAGGCTGTGCCAGAGTAAAAACTGCTTTTTATAACCAAGCTGGTCACTTTTAAGTGCTTAAATGAACGGGAAAGTCTTGAAGTTCCTTTATTTAATGAAAACAAGGAAAGCTCGGCATGACCCTCCAAGGAAAACTTCACAGCCACGGCTTAAACCACCCAGTAAGACAAAAGGTTTGTGTTTTGGGGAGAAGTGTTTGTTGTGAAATTTGTTTTTTTTAAAGAAAATATTTAACTAGGCAATACTGAAATACAACTAAGGTGCTGAGCCGCAGTGAGATAACTTACAAATCCTCTTTGCAAGCTCTGAAGTTGCAGTTTTTGCAATTTCCTCTTCACAATTTCCTCTTCATTTTGGCCTTCCCCTCGCAGTGGATGCTCATTTTGGTTTGGACCCAGTAGGCTGCGTAGCCTGCGGTGCCAGGGATGAAGTCCTGGAGTTCCCCCTCATATTTCTTCATGTCCCGGGAGGAGATGTAACCTGTGGGGGGAGAACACAGGATTCACTGTGCCCCTGTGCCGTGCCCAGCCCTTCCCAGGTGGATTTACCTGTCACCATGTTGTTCATGGGGTATTCCTGGAGGGTATGGTATGGTAACTCTCCCTGGGCAAGTGCTTCGGAGTCTGTGTCATCACTGCTGTATCAGGAGGGGAAAAAAACATCTGTGTGTTATCTGATGTGTTGGGATCTCTTGGATTTTTGGGGGTGCATCCAATTCCTACCACTCAGGGTAGGAAAATAACCTCTGGGCCTGGTCCAGCTCTTCTCCTGCCAGTTCTTCCTCACAGCTGTTTCTTGCTGCCTCTGGTTCCTCCGTTGGATTTCCTCTGGGCTGTGAGGATTAGTGCAGGGTGTTGGGTTCAAGTTGTGCCCTGGGTCCTTGCAGACCACCTAGGACACACTCCAAAAGCTTGGAATTCTTAGGGTTTGTGGTTCCAAGTGCCATTTTAGGGTTCAATTTTAAATCATGTTTTCCCTTCAAAAGTGCTGGGAGGTTGCTTGGAGAGGAGAGCAGGAAGCTGTGTGGGGAAGGAAATGACCACACCAAAGGGCTGAGCTCAACCTGCACCAATCAGAATCCACAGAATGGTGTGCCAGGACACTGGGCATCTCTCTGGGCAAGGGAGATAATCCCTCCAGTGCTGTCCCCACTGGGATGTGCTGCTGGGAGGGACACAAGCACAGCAAGCACAAGCAGATTGGATCCCATGTTTGGGCTGAGGGTCTGGGATGAAATCCAGGCTCCCTGGAGTTGACCTTTTAAGCTACACCTGTAGTATGAACGTCTCATCTTACCTGTTCCTCACAGGAATCCTCTATCTGCTCCCAAATGAAACGGCCAATTTTCCTCCTGATTTCTGCCATGACAACAAAGTAAATGACTGTGAGAGCATCAAGTACTGAGACCTTGTGGCAGTCACTGCCTGGGAGAGCTCCAGGCTCTCGGAGCTGCCTCCGAGGGCAATGAGGCCAAGTGCTGGTCCTGCCCCAGCCCAGGGCAATCCCAAGCACAAACACAGGCTGGGGGAGAATGGATTGAGAGCAACCCTGGGCAGAAGGATTTGGGGGCATTGGTGGACAAACCATGTGTACTGGCAGCTCCAAAACCCTCCGTGTGCCTGTGCTCATCCCCACAGTGTGGGCAGCAGGTGAGGGGAGGATTCTGCCTCTCTGCTCTGCTCAGGTGAGACCTCACCTGCTGCGCTGCCTCCAGCTCTGGGGCACCAACAGCAGCAGGATGTGGAGCTGCTGGGG
>NW_008680731.1:3892-6035 GCF_000695815.1 Acanthisitta chloris
GAAGCTCCAGGGACACTTTAGAACCTGGTCCAGTGCCTAAAGATGCTCCATGAGAACTGGAGAGGCACTTTGGAGAAGGGCCTGGAAGGATAGGACACAGGGAATGGCTTCCCACTGCCAAAGGGCAGGGTTAGATGGGATATTGGGAAGGAATTCTTGGCTGTGAGGGTGGCGAAACACTCTCACAGATTGCCCATGGAAGCTGGGGCTGCTCCATCCCTGCAAGTGTTCTTGGCCAGGTTGGTCGGGGCTTGGAGCAGCCTGGTGTAGTGGAACTTACCCCATCCCCCATGGCAGGGGATGGGATAAGTTTTGAGGTCGCTTTCAACCCAAACCAGCCTGGGATTCTGTAACAATAACGCACACTCTGCCTGCAGGGAGGAAGAGCCACTCCCAGCAGGAAGAAATCCCCTCCCTGCAAAGAAGTAACCGGAGGTTGTTTGCAGACAAAGGCTATACTCCTGGGGAATCCCCTGGAGGGAAAACCCAGGTGAATTTTTTTTCCCTGACCTTCTTGCAGGCAGGCTGGGGGCAGGATGAAGTGGCCCAGAGCCACCAAGGGCTTCCTTTGGGTTCCTGCCCATGTGGAGAGGTAATGGGAGTGGAACACTGTGGCTCTGCCCTCCAGGTAACTGAGGCTCTCGTGGATACTGGAAGAGAAAAACAGGGTTGGTTTCCAAAGGTAAGCCTGGAAGCAAACCAAACCCAAAGCCTTGAAAGGGCTGTTGTCATTAAAACCGACCTGCTCTGAGGTTTTTGCCCGAAGTACCTAATTTTCTGAGATTTTCTGTCTATGAGGCTCTACCAACCACATCCTGTTAGTCCCTGCTGCCAGCACCTCCCGAGAACAGCCTGGAGGAAGGACACTGGGGCCTGACTCAATATGTTTTTAGGGATTAATGGCCCAGCTCTGCTCTCAAAATGAGACTGGCTCTTCAGGGAGGGCAAAACTATGACTCTGTTTACTACTCTCCCTGCTTGTCCCTTCTCACCCGGCCAAGAGCACGTGGAAGGTGCCCCAACCCTCACCACCCTGAGCAGCCTGCTCTGGTGGGAGATGTTGGGACTAGATGATCTGTAAGGTTCATTCCAACCCCTAAAATTCTGTGATCCTCCTTAGAGGAATTTGATATAGTTTCCTGGGTTTAATGATGCGGTTAGTG
Organism: Acanthisitta chloris; assembly: GCF_000695815.1. NCBI lineage: Eukaryota > Metazoa > Chordata > Aves > Passeriformes > Acanthisittidae > Acanthisitta > Acanthisitta chloris. The sequence goes on from NW_008680731.1 coordinate 5,056, forward strand.
ATTACATTTTCCCCCCAAGAAGTGATCTAAGCACACACATTGAATACATGTTTTGTACATCCATATATACTCATCTCTGACCCCGGTGGGGCAGGATGTTGTGGTGGAAGGAAGGTTGCTGTTCCGGGTGTTTTGCGATTCTCCTCCCACAGCTGGAGTGGGTGGTTGAGAGATTACAGAAATCTAAACCAGTTTTAAGCACTGGTGTGTTAAAAAGCAGCTGTTTAATCCAGCCTGGCAAAGGCTGCAGTAACCATCAGAGCTCCGACTCCGGTAAATCTATTTATGTGACAGTGAATAGGTGTAAATATTCATTAGCTAGAGGAAGATCCTGAAATGTTTCCTTGTGTTTGGAGAAATGTTCTGGAGCTCTGATTTTTCATGTTAAGCAGTCCAGCCCTTTCCCAGCCATTTTTACCCCAGTGCTTCCTTTCAGTGTTAACTCACACCGAGTCCCTTCCTCAGGGGTGCTGTCCCCTCTACTCCACACCCTGATTTTCCAGGGATAACTCGCAGGCAGCGAGAAAACAGCACAACCAGTTTCATTTTTATCAGAGTTCAGCCCAGCCTAAGACAGGGATGGTTTTTACAGCCATTTCTGTTCTACCTATAGTTTAGTGTGGGTGTGAGTTTCCAGACCCCACTGGGCAGTAAAACCCTGGGAGATCCATGCCAGGACTTTAGAAACACCCCCTGACCTTACAGGATGTCAGCAGCCGTGAAATGCTTTGCACTACATACATTAAGGGCACAGAAAAAGGCCAACTTTGCCCACCTGCGGGTGTCAGGGTGGGCAGCGTCTCTGCTGAAGAGGTAGTCAGCATCCTGCCAGTGTGCCAGTGTCCCTCCTCCAGCTGCTGTGGGGGAGAGCAAGGAGAGGGTGAGCATTCAATGTGTCCCCACCTCAGGGGCAGCTGTGGGACTCCCACTGAGGGCTGTTCCTCAGGGTGGGGGCACAGAGAGCTGTGCTGGCACTGGTG
>NW_008680731.1:6070-7216 GCF_000695815.1 Acanthisitta chloris
CGAGGGGGGATGAGGCTGAGCCCCCACTGCTCTGCTTTGCTGAGGAGGGACAGGGCTGTGCCCCCTCCTCATCTCCACTGAGGGGTGACAAAACTGAACCCCTCCTGCCCTGCCTAGGGGTAACAAGGCTGTGTCCCCAGTGCTCTGCTCCACTGAGGGGTGATAAAATTGAACCTCTCCTGCTCTACCTCTCTGAGAGGCGACAGGGCTGTGCCCCCTCCTCATACCCATTGAGGGCTGACAGAGCTGTGCCCTCTCTTCAACCCCACTGAGGGGTGATGGGGCTGAGCCCCCAGTGCTCTGCCCCACCAAGGGGTCACAGGGCTATGTCCTCACCACCCTGTCCCACCAAGGGGCCACAGGGCTGTGCCCCCTCCTCATCCCCACTGAGGGGTGACAAAACTGAACTCCTCCTGCCCTGCTTAGGGGTGACAAGGCTGTGCCCCCAGTGCTCTGCTCCTACTGAGGGGTCACAAGACCATGTCCTCACCACCCTGTCCCACTGAGGGGTCACAGGGCTGAGCCCCTAGTGCTCTGCCCCACTGAGGGGTAACAGGACTGTGTTCTCTCCCTCATCCTCACTGAGGGGTGATGGGGCTGTGTCCCCCCATGGTGTGACAGGGCTGAGCCCCCAGAGCTCTGCCCCACCGAGGGGTAACAGGACTGTGTTCTCTCCCTCATCCTCACTGAGGGGTGATGGGGCTGTGTCCCCCCATGGTGTGACAGGGCTGAGCCCCCAGAGCTCTGCCCCACCGAGGGGTAACAGGACTGTGTTCTCTCCCTCATCCTCACTGAGGGGTGATGGGGCTGTGTCCCCCCATGGTGTGACAGGGCTGAGCCCCCAGAGCTCTGCCCCACCGAGGGGTAACAGGACTGTGTTCTCTCCCTCATCCTCACTGAAGGGTGATGGGGCTGTGTCCCCCCACGGTGTGACAGAGCTGTGCCCCCAGAGCTCTGCCCCACTGAGGGGTGACAGAGTTGTACCCCCTGCTCATCCCCACAGAGAGCTGCTGTGGCCGTGCCCCCACTATCCCTGCTGAGGGGTGACAGAGCTGTACTCCCCACCATCCTGCCCCGCCGGGGGTGACGTGGCCGTGCCCCCGCGGGGCGCCGAGCACTGCTCGCCCCTCACCCCAGAGCCCCCGC
>NW_008680732.1:0-39859 GCF_000695815.1 Acanthisitta chloris
AGCCTGTCCAGGTCCCTCTGCAGAGAAAGTCAGTGCCTATGTCACAGTACCTATGGCTAGTACTACTTACTGACAGATAGTAGGGCAGCTACTCACCAACAACCAGACTGATTTGCCACTCAAGTCACTGGGCAAGATGAATGGATTTTGACACATAATGGGCTTTTCTTCTTCTGGAAAACTGGGAGACAAAGGAGAAATCTATAGTCCTCTTGCACTTTTTGACCAGGACCTGTGAGCTGCACACTCCTTTCCTGACAGCTAGGAATGGTTGCCATGTCCTATCTTTTGGACATAGCCAGCAAATATCAGGGAATTGTCTAGGATAGGTATGGCTTTGCGTTCAATCATTCTTTTGCTAGAAGTTCTTCTTCCTTTTTCACTTAAGGAAAGCGTGAGTAGTTTTGCTATTTACTCTCTCAAAGCTATTTGTTATCTCAATTATGTCTATCTTAGAGTCTTTTGTTCATCTCCTCTTCAGTGCAAGCATTTTTTAATAGATGCTCTTAATACTCATCTGTGCTATATTTTTTTCTGAGCCCTCCATTATTTGAGAGCAGATTCAAGATGTATATTTGTGTATCCATTTTTTCAAGACAGTGAAACCTTCACTATTTTCCATTCTATTTTATACTCTAGGTATTCTAGCAATTTCTTCATTTCTTAGGGAATGGTGCACATTAAACAGCATTTTTTATTAAGCTCTCCACAATGACATCAAGCATTTCCTCTTTGTGGCTGCAATTAATTTAAATGAGGTGACGTGTATGAGCAATTCAAATGAACATTGCCAACACATATTGTCAGCTTTGACTTGTGCACTGTTCACTCACAGTTCTGTTAGTTTCCACTGAAATTTTAGAGATATTCTTGAACTTTTGTAACAAGTATGTATTTGCCAACTGCAAATTTGTCACGTAACACATCACTTCCTTTCCAAAGCATGGGAAATTACACAAAGCAGGATGAGCTATATTAAATATAACACTTGTTTCCAAAAGGGAACTTGTGGCAATCCAATTAAAGTGGTTGGAACAGATACATGGTTAGATAGTAAGTTGTGTATAATTTGATGCACAATTTCACATTTTTCATGAAGACTCATACCAATGAAAATTGAAAACATTCCAGGTGAAATAAAAAAATCTCAACTAAGAGATCATTTTGTTTAAATCTGAAAATATAAGATATACTAGTTCTACCCCAACCCCAAGTCAATTTCAAAGCCATGTTGATGTGCACATGGATGTACACTATTCTTTTGTTCAAAATGTATTTCAGCAGTTAAAGTAGTCATTCTTTTCTGTGCAGAAAAATGACCATTTCTCAATTTTCTGGTTTTCTTTTCAGACAGATGAATTTAACCTTAACACTCTAAAAGGTTTAGGTGGAGGAACAGGTCCAGGTTGGGGTACTATATGTCAGGAAAGATGTTGATTAATCAGAGCACACCAAGAAAGATCAGGATAACAATGGCCAGAAAAAAAAATGTCCTCTGAATGACCTGAGGATGAATTGAGGTTATTTATCCTGATAGAGAAAAGACCACAGAGACCATACTAATACTTTTGAAATGCATAAAAAATCTGCTTCCTGCATGGAGGGTACATGACATGAACAGAGAAAAAGCAAGGAGCTTAAATAACAGAGAAAAGATTCAGTTAAGACAAAAAAGTTGATGACTGCCAGCAGTCATCTTTAAGAAGCAACAAGTCAAATATCTCTTAGGTGGGTTATAGGTCTTGTTTTCAGGCATGAAGCTGGGGTCAGAATACTTTTGACACACTTGCCAATTCTATGATTTCTTACTTCTGAGTTTCATTAATGATGATGCTTTTTCTGTCTCATCCCATGACAAACCACTTCTTTAGTCTGCTCTTGCAAGGGATATTACCTGCCTCTGATTCTTTATTTTAAGTATTTAAGATTTCTGATTCCTGATGTACTAAGCAACATAGTATCAATTGGGTTTCTGGGTTTGCCTACAATGTTATTCAAAAGTCTTTCTTAGAGTTTCTAATTTGCCACTAATTTTATTTTATTGTAAATACAATACTAATCACATTGTCAGAACATAATGTAATGTCCCATAATGTATAATGATTCTTCTAATGGTTCAGGTTTGAAATGGAATAATTTTCCTAGACTAATCACCTCATCAAAGCATCATAATGGAAACCTCAAGTGGTCTCTGATAGCCTTGAACTCACAGCGTTGCACCAATCTAAATCTCAAAATGGACCTTCTAATGCCTCTGTAGCAGAAGTTTCAACAACCTTCATTGAAATAATGTTGCTGATGCATATTTATGTATCTCTCATATCAGCAAGGTCTACAGAAATTTTCACTGATTCCCTCCTGAGACTCTTTCTGTCACCTGAACACCACTCTCATGTGAGCAAGGAGTGCATGAAAGTGACAAATAACTGCTCTCTAAGGTTGTGCATCAAAATGGATGTCTTGATGGTGATGTTGGGTTTTTTAACTGAACAATTATGTTCTATATATGTTTAGCAAATACTAAACACCCCTTAAGTTCTTATGTTGTAACTGGGGAAATGTCTAGCTGGCTAATATGATTCCTATATGTTTTGCTAATGTTTATGTATGGTTTATTACTTAATTGAGATTTTATGTCATTTAGAATGAGATATGTCTTTGCTTTGAGGGATACAGGGCTAACTGTGCTTTAGTTTACAGTTTTACATGTAAACTTCCTGCTTTGCTTAGTCACTACCAAAAGAACATGTAATATTTCATGTTTGCTCCTCCTCCCAAGCCCTGCTTCAATGACCATACTCTCCTGAGAAGTCTCTGAAGTTCTTCTGATAGGAGATGCAATACTTAAATCGAACAAAACTATTGTGAATGAATACATTGAGCTGGGAAGGCTATTATATAATTATATAATACAATTATATTATCTGGATTCTGCTTGAACAAACATAACGTTTGTTGAGGACAATGAAATCCTTGCAATGCAGAATGACAGAAAATTGTCTCATTCAAGGAAAAAAGTTTGAAAAATTCTCTCAGTAAATTTGGCTTTCTTAGAAAGTATGATTCTGCTCAAATTAAAGCAAGGTAGTGATCAGAAGTGGTGCCATTAGTCCAAACTGATGATTTCTTTGCAAATCCAATTCTCCAAAACCATCAGAGGAACTACATAGGCAATGTAATGTCAAAATGCTTCATGCATTAAAAGGATTCATTTAACTCTGAAACCTGAGAAACCTTACAAGAAACAGAAGAATAATTTCATAATTCCTCTGTATTTATGGCAAAATATTATCCTTGTCTTTGTTACCGAAGGCACTGTCAGAGAAAGCCACATTTTTAAAACTTAAAAATGCTTCTTTTTTGTCAGTTCTAACTGGCAGTGAAGCATTTACTATGGATTCACAATATTAAAATGCAGGAGAAGATGCATTGCTCTCTAGCCTGCCCTTGTGTCTTAATGATTCTGTCAAAGAAGTATACTGAAATATAGCATTAATATAAGGGGAAAAGCAGAAGTAATAACTATTTCTAATAATTCCTGCATAATTCAGCAAACAAAACACAAAAGTAAGACAACATTTCAAGACTGGTAAAATAATCTAGACATTGTTTTTATTCATGAATCAAATAGATTATTATATAAACACATAAAAATAAAAAAGAAGTAGAAATAAAGCCATACTTTGTATGTGATTTTTATTTAGTTTTCTCCCAAACCCAGAAAAGGTGAATATATGAGGAAAAGGATGAAGCAAGTCTCCTTTTATTCAAATTTTGATGCTTAAAAGCCAGCTTTTCTTAGAAGAATATGAATATTAATATACAAAGCATAGACTTCTTAAAAATAGCAAAGACAAAGAGAGATTCTAAGAAAAAGTCTATTCAATGCTATGGTTTCCTAAATGTTCTTAACTCTCTTTGTATGTATCTGTTGCCTGGTAAGATTTCAAGCCCTGACTCAAGCTACCAGCAGAATTTCTTTTGCAAGAAAAGACCTGTTTATTATTTTCAATTAAAGATTTCTGGGCACAAATCTGTTCGCAAAGTCAAGGCAGGGGTTGTCATAGAATATCCTGAGTTGGAAGGGACCTACATGACTCAACAAGCCCAACTCTTGGCAGGTAGAACAATGTTTGGGTAGTCTCAGAAGACCACACATACTATACCTACTATACAGATAATGAAAATAATGAAAACCTATATTTAAAAATTAATTTAGTATACTCATTAAATATAATCATTTTAATACACAGAATCATAGAATCATAGAATAAACCGGGTTGGAAGAGACCTCAAAGATCATCCAGTCCAACCCTACTGTGGTTACCAGACCATGGCACTAAGTGCCACATCCAGTCTCATCTTGAAAAGCTCCAGGGATGGCAAACCACCACCTCCTCAGGCAGCCCATTCCAATGCCTCATCCACCAGGCAGGTCACCTGATCATAAAAGGAGATCAGGTTGGTCAGACAGGACCTGCCCTTCCTAAACCCATGCTGGCTGGGTCTGATCCCTTGTCCATCCTGTAGGTGCTGTGTGATGGCACTTAGGATGATCTGCTCCATGACTTTGCCAGACACTGAGGTCAGGCTGACAGGCCTGTAATTTCCTGGGTCCTCCTTGCAACCCTTTTTGTGGCTTGGCATGACATTTGTCAACTTCCAATCATCTGGGACTTCCCCAGTGAGTCAGGACTGTCAGTAAATCATTTTCCATTTAATCTACAAATGATTTTGCAGTTGTACCCTTATTAGTACAAGCTTTCTCTTTCACTTAATCCCAAATTATATTCTCCTTTCTGATTACCTGCTGTCTTCCTTCCTCTCCTCTACCTGCTGCTCAGATGACAATTAGACTTCCTTTCTGAATTTACAAGTCCACATTGCTCCTTGGTGTTTAGTACTAAAGCTCAGGTCCAGCTCTGGCAGAATACTTGCACTCTGTTTTTTCTTTCAAGTCTTCAGTTTTGGGGTCTGAGAGACACAAATTTATTTTTCATTTCTCTGTAAAGAAGAACATATCTTCCTTTGATCATGTCTCCAAGGGAGTTCACAAGATTCAAGATAGCATCACCTACTCTCTGACATGTCTCCCAATCCATGCTCTCTCAAACGGTGTAGAAAAAAGATTTCTCATAAAATAGATCCTTCACCTGATTCCCTTTTAGCTGCCCAGTCCAACCATCAGACCTAGATGTCTGAATCATTTGGCTTCAATTCTTCTTTTCAGCTCTTAGCACCTCAGTGTTGTAATATTTCAATGCTTATTTCATTTGTTCCCTAAACAGCTCTCTGGCCAGTTACTATGTTTACTTTTATTTGTCAATATAAAGAACAGCAAATCTTTGCTTCCTGAAAACAGCAACATTATAAATAAAATGTCCAGAATCTCTCGTGTTGGCTTATTATCAAGGGAATAGGAGAAGAAGAGACAAATAGAGACAGGAAAAGATGTCATTTTGTCAAATAGTTCACTGACATTTCCATGTTGGCAGTTGGTCCGGCTGCTTATTCAAGGAAGACTCTTTGACCTACTCTATTTTTAGAGATTCATGCAGTTCTAGTAATTAGTACAGTGACCTCTCTGCAAATAGTTACACTTGTGTACGCACTGGATTCCTTATGAAACAAAGGTATTCTTGGAAATATCATACTTGAATAATTTTGCTCCTCCTCCCAAGCCCTGCTTCAATGACCATACTCCCCTGAGAAGTCTCTGAAGTTCTTCTGATACGGCTTTCTTTGATGGAAGTAAAATAGCATGGATAGGTTTTGGTCCAAATATTTTTAGGACATTTGAGGTATCCATGTCAAAAAACCCCAAACCCAAACCACTTCTTTCTAGGAGTATCCATCATAAAAGACTTGTTTTAATAAAAGCAAATATTTAAACATTTCAGCTCTACATGTCTCATTTTCCGAGGGGATATATTTGTATTCTGTTAGAACATTACTGTTTATCTGGGATTATTTGGCTAGAATAATTTAAACAGCGCTCTGGTTTCAAAATCTGCAGAAACATTCAAAGAAGCAGGAAAATTCCTTCTTTGGAAACTATTAACATGAGTTTTTTTGATCAGGTACATCATGCAAAGTTCTTATTCTCTCCAATTCAAGCACACAAAACAAACCTATAAAATGAAAATTAAGCACTAAGTGGACAAAAAGTCCTCACAAACACTTTTTCTTTGTAGATCACATTTTCTGATATTTCTCATTTAAAAACCCAACAAAACAAACAAACAAATCAACCCAAAATCCCCCAAACAAACACAAAACAAAACAGAACAAAACAAAAAACCAAACCAAAAAATATGAAGCAAAAGACCAAGAAAAAAGAAACAAAAAACACCTTCAGGTGATATTATTGTGTTTTTGTAGCTGTTATTATGGCTCCTTAGTTGCAATACTATTTGTTCATAGATAAAACTCAGAAGGAAAATGCAGCACATAACAGGCCCCACTGTTATCACAGTGGGAAATATGAAAGCAAAACTGCACCTAATACAGACTTCAGGGAAATAAAGCACAGTGTAATGGCAAATCTAATAGATCTTCTGAATTTATTTGAGCAAGGCGATAAGGTGACTTCATGATGCTGAATATAAACTAAGGCACGTCTGGTAGATGTTACTGATGGTGAAGTGCATGCATGAGAGACATATACTTGCCAACTCCCTTTGAAATCACTAGATTCCTCAGGCAATGCACCCAGCCATGACCTTGGCAGTTTTCTTATAACTGACCCACTCTACATCACAATTTTTAACAAAAAAATGAAAGGGGGAGTCTCTCAAGTTCCATAAGGAAACATATTTTTCATTTCTCGTGCTATGCACATTAAAGTGGTTCAATCTGATCAATATACAATTCTACAGTAAGATGGGCCAAATGAAACTTGTCTTCCTTCATCTGACAACCCGATCTTTAACCAAGTGAAAACCCAGAAACAAAAAAATTATGTGACACATATTTGCATATTTAAAATTAAATGTATAGCTCTTCAAAAGGTGACCAAATATATCATGTGGGAACATATGAATGAAAGAAAACAGATCATACTTGTCAGTACAGCTGGGACAAGCTGGGACTAAGAGTCGAATGAGAGTATTAGAAGTCACTACTTAGACCTTTACAGTGTTTCAGCTGCATAAACAGTTTATCCAGGGAGATGAACCATAAAGAATTATCATTGATACAATGCATATTGTAATTGTGGCAACAAGCAATGTTCAACAAATGGATAGTCTAATTCAAAGGGCGAAAAGCTTTTTTTTTTCTTTCCCCAAGAAATCCTACTTAGCAAATGAAGTAAACTGGTACCTCTAAAGGGTCCTTTTGAAAGGAAATGCAAAAACTCGCAACATACAAGTGTGTATAGTGTGAATAATTAATAGCTGCATAATTAAGAGATTGAAGACATCCTTCCACCAATGACCAATTCTTAAAAATCCATATACTTTCTGTAAGGAATTGAATAAGGACAGCAGAGAAGTTAGATGAAGTGTCTGACCCTTTGGGAGGAGTGTGTCAATTCTGTCCTTGGCAGTGAGGGCTCTAAGTCATGGTCCCAAGAAGTTTTATCGTGTGCCCATAACGGAATTGCATTTAGCAAGCTCAAGTGAGTCCCTGAGCTGCCCTTGAGCTGCAGCAGCCCCCAGGCAGTCCACTGAGCCCCTTTACTGGCATGGGGTCTGGTGGGCTAACAGCCACTACTGTGGCTGGCTTGGACTAAACACACATAAATAAAGGATATACTGGAACCTGCAGGAGTCAATGAGCTGAGGGAGCTGAGATTTGCAGGATCAAACCCTTAGCGGTGAACCTGGTTGACCCACATAGCTGTTGTTCTAAAAATTAACATGGGAAAGATACAAATAAGCTCATGGAATGAATAGGCATAGTTAGGGAGACAGGCTAAAAATCAAACTTTTCATAACTAAGCAGAGAGACAGATGTCAATGAAGTAAGAAAAATCTGATGCAAGACAAATATTCACTGATATTACTATTACTGTCATTCTGGGTGTAGGATGATGCAAACATAAGGCATGTAAAGATCATAAGGAGGCACTTTCACAAAAGGCTTAGCCTGGAGAAAATCTTAATCAAATTAGCTGCAAAAAAAAAAGTGATTTTTGTTTTGTAAAGAAAACAGTAATGGAATAAGTTTAGATTTTTTTAAATCAGTCAGTGGGGATTGCCTTAATTTACAGCAGAAGATGACTTGTTACTTTCCTTTCATTGGAACTCTGATATGGTTCAATTCTGCTGTGTTTATCGGTGCCTCCAGTTTCAGAAATAAGCAGCAGCACTGAAAGCAATTATTGTAGAATCAGGCCTGAGACATTCAGAACGACTAATGATTTACTTAAGAATTGAAGAAAAAGGGACTCATTTATTGAAGGTGACTGCTGAATATTTTATAATAATCTTGTCCTTTAATATGCAGAAGTTTGGACATTTGAAGCAGAGCCCTAAAAATCCGTATCTCTTCTTTGGAATGATTATTGCTACTGCATGCATTTCTGAGGATGCCATTAGATAGAAGTAGGACACCATTTCCCCCAGGGATAAAGGAAATTTTCCCCTTTCCTCTTTTACAGAATAAAGCTGTTTACACAGAGGAAACAGATGCATCATGTTTTTAAGAACAAGCTGCCATGCCCATTTAGCAATTTTATTTTAAGGAGAACGTATGCCACATCTATGCAGCAAAGATACCTTTTCTCCTGTGGTAAGGGTGGGAAGGTGCAGCTTTATCTCCAGGGCTCAGCAGAGGCTGTTAGCCATCAATGCTGCTGTTTCCTCTAACCTGCTCTTAACCTTGTCATCCCCTGCTCCAGCTGCAGTGACCATTAAGCAGGAGGCCCACTCTCAGGAATGTCTGTCTGAGGCATACATTGTCTGCAAATATAGGCAGCCTACACTGCCTCCCATTCCCTGTGGTTTGTGGGTTTTATTGACTTCATGGCAGCTCTCTGCCCATTTCTTTGTCACAGTTTGTGAGTCACTCCTAGGAGGAATTAAGAAGTGACTGTGTTTTCACTTACTTGGAGCTGAAGCTTATGTGACATTTGCATCATCCAAACTTGGCATTAGGCACTTCAAATAGTCCCTGAAGCTTATTTAGGTTCATTTCACACCAATCCAAGAATGTAATCATCTGACCTATTACATACTTAAATGAGATGAACCTCTGCTCAGAAATGCCTGTTTTCCTCTGCGAAGTAGAAAAGGTATCTACAAAACAAGTTCAGATCTAAACAGCTGTACTATAGATAGCTAAATTTGTTAAATTCCATGCAGTGTAGGGACAGGCACAGTCTTGAGTGGGATTTACTCCTGATGGCTTGCCTGTTTGAGGAAAAGTATTTTGAAAAAGGTGTTTCTAGGTGGTCTTTGTAATTAACAAAGTAGTAACAAGGATCAGCTTTAGGAAACAGACTTTAGCTGTGCCTAAATAATGCCTAAGACTAAGATGGCCAATTCAAGGAATAGAACATGTAACACTACTTAATGAAACTAAGCTCATTGCTATTAGGCATCTAGGACAGGTATATTATGATTCACAATGGCCAGCAAGCTCCAAACTAGGGATCCTAATGACCCACAGAAAATGATGATGCACCCCAAGTCTGAAGTGTCCTGCAGGAGATTATTGGCCTATTTTGTTGCTGAAACTAAAATCCTCCCCTAAGAATCCAAATTTACACAGTTGGTGAAGGAAGAAGGCACAAGAGTTATGCACACTAGACAGTGCCTCATCTGACTCTGCCAATACAAAAGGGACTGCAGGCAGCACTTGCACACATAATCACTGCCATTATTTGGAAGCAACATAGAGATAAAGGTTATCCCACCAGCCTTCAAATGTCAGCCGAAAAACTGTGGCTAACGTCTAGAGGAAAAAGGAAAAAAAACTACTCATGGGCTCTGAGAGGTGAGGCCTCTAAGACAGATAGACATTGTGCTTCTTAATAGTACAAAGGACTGTACAACCTGACGCTGCTGGGTGTGCAGGACCAAAGTGTTCCCTCAGTCTTAGGAAACAGCATGTTTGAGATTTAATTTACCAAGGAGCTTTCCAATGAAGGCCAGAGCTAATGTCAACATGAAATATGAAGGGAGTTCTTTATGCATGTATATAGAGGTCATGCATTCTGCAAAGATAGACTGGGCAGCATTAGATCTCAGCTGAGCTCTCTGCAAGATTTGTGTGTAAATGACTGGGACTGGGGATATGGTGATCCATGAAGGGAGGATGATGCCCAGGCACCCACTAATGTCAGTTATTTACTGCCCTTATGCAGCAAATACAGTTTATACAAGGGGCCTGCAACATGAGTGGACTGACAAAGCTCTACCAGATTATGCTGTGATAGTGCCCTTCAAGAGGAACAGAAATGAGAGAACTTTGCTGGCTCATCATTTCTTGGAAAATTTCTATTTGATAAAGGAGATTTCTCCCCCTTGTACTGCTTGTTCTGCCAGCTGAGGCTCTGACTGATGTTAAGCCTAGACAACTCTCACATCAGATATGTTGTCCTCAATCAAGCTCTGTCCTAGTCCTCAGCAGTAGTAGTTAAGAGAAATTGATGTGAACTTGTAGCCAAACCAGAAAACCTAACTTTTTGGTGCTAGGCCTTATTGTAACAAGCAACACTAACTTGTCAGTAAAAAATCACATTTCCTAAACATTCATCTGTGTAGCAGGAAGAGCTAGAAATAACTCATGTTTCACACAATGTGATAAGAAATAATTTTAAAATAAAAAAAGCAAGGAGCCAGAGGCATGTTACAGTGAAGTCTAGCAACTGTGAAGAAAATAGACTTTTTTGAACAACCCCATCTCTGAAGTGTCTGCTGCCAAAAATACAAATAAAGAAAGCTGTAGAGATGACTAAAGAGACAAATGAAAATAAGGAAAAATATTGGCAGTTATGGTGGGCAACTACAGTATTCTTTAGAAAGAAAGAGGAAAGATTGGGTGACTGGCTATGAGAATAAAGGCACATATGCTGACCATTAGCAAACTATCACTTCTCCCAGAGGAGTCAATCCAATACAATGACTTAAAGGTAGTGGTAATTTTCCAAATATCATTTTCATCCTGAAAAGTACCCCTGTGAAGCAATGAATTAAAAATGCAAAATCACACCGATAAATTTATCATAGAACAGTAGAGAAAAGCAAACCCCTCAGGTTCCTTGGGGGTCAGCAGACCACTGCAATGTGGTGAAACTTGCTTCTGCAAGGATCTCGGCCCAAAACGCTGGCATCAACTTTTGAATGTGCATCAGAAAGTGTAATTACTGCAATCCCTCTGGTTGTCAGAAGCTTTATTTTGAAAAGACTTGATGGTTGCTACTTTATTGTCCTAACCAAAACCTTATGGCAACATGACATGATGTTGGCCTGGGAAGCAAGAGTGTGAGGTTAAAAACATAACTTTTCAGGGATGCTCTTTGCTAGTTTATACTAAGCAGTGGTCAGTGGAAAGTATTGTCTGTATGCTGCTGATTTTGAAAACAGGCATCAGGGTGCCACAGGGGATGGCAGGATGGGTAGAGACAACCAGCTTGTTACCAAGGGCAAGCTGCTGAATATGTGTGAAAAGACTCAAATCTTTGGTCCTCATCACTCAAGTCCTCAAAATTGTATGTGAAACATACATTTAGTGTCCTTGATGCTCATCCAGCCAACCATATGCAAATAGCAAGCCAAGAGCCTGCTTGAAATATTAATTTCAGTTAGAGAGGACGATCAAGCTGTTTATGACATGGTGAGGATGTGTGCAATGGAAACTGGGAGGAGCCAAGTGGTGGTAGAAGTGTTCAGGTGCCATTGTAAGAGCAATTTGACCACCCAAAGCAATCTCCCTGGGAATAATTATGTTATTTGAGTATCAGCAGTTCTCTCCAAAAGCATCTAGCAGAGATAGCAAAACTTACTTTTGCTCTGTTGCAGATGTTTAAGGTATTTCATGAAATCACAGTTGCATTCTGAAATATATATTAAGCTGCAACTAAATGTGCAGAAAGCATTTACTACGCTATAGGGACCTCAGATCTGAAATAAAGAAACATTGCAATATGTGCAGTTTAAGGTACCATAAACCCAGTATAAGCTGTATTGTCTTCAAAAAAATATATTGTCCTAGCACAGCTCTTGATGATGAGCAGCAGGAGTTACTTTCATTCAGTGTTTTCTCTCACTAAGCATCAAAATGCCTGATCTAGAGGAAATTGCAGTGCATAAAATCATTCCTTTTACACTATGCTTCTTAACTCAGCCTGAGTTAGGAAATTTCTTCCTTGAAATTACTGTAATTAGCACCATGTTCTTCTGCTTGTTGCCTATGTGGCTGCTGTTTCCATATAATCATCATTCAGGCAGAATATGATGATCTCTTGACTTTAAGATGCAGGTTTTCTGACTTCTTCTTCTGGAACCAGCTGTCCTAAGTCTCTGGGAGGACATTTTTCTAGAAGAGGATCATCAGTTGCAAAACAGAATAACGGTGATGGATACTTCAATGAGAATGATCAAGTATTGATATACACAGAAACATATGTGTCTCATTATATGACTCTTCCATCTCTGCTGCAAATGTAAGAAATCTTTTGGCCTACTTAAAGAGTTCTGCTTAGACTTCATTGTACTTATTTTTTCTTTAAGTTTTCAGTCCACAAAATGCAACTTCTGCTTCTACCCTAAACAGTGTTTATGCAAAAATGTGCTATAGATTTGCAGCTTCTAAACAAAAACTTGAAGAATTTTTTTAACAGCAAATTTACTTACTCAGTTGGAAAACCAGCATAACAAACTAACTTTTTTCCCTTTCTTCTTTTTTTTTTCCCCCATCTAGTTCATATGTATTGGTCTTGTTACAAATTTGAATTCTGAACCTTGACAGGCACAATCTACAGCCCAGTTCCTCTATCGCTTGAAAGAAACACAGTGCCAAATCATTGAGGAATAGCTTATGGAATGATGATCTAAGGGAGATTTCTCTCAATTTTAACCTTTTAAAGGTTAGTCAAAGCCTATTGTCCAGTCTAGCTTTAACAGCAGTGAAAACCTCCAGTGCACCCTTATTTAATCTCAGGGCAGGTATTTGAAGCATCTAGGATAAGAAAACTGAGTTATTCAGTGGTTATTGACAAAATCTAGATGCCTAATGTTGTCTTGACTTGAACAGTCTAGATATCTAACTATTAGATGGCTGAAGTTCAATTAAGTAATTTATTCTACTAATGACATAAAAGTTGAGGTAGAATCTAGCTTACAGTTATATTGATTCACAAACACACACAAGACTCAAGAAAGGAATGCAACACTTAATTTGGGCACTAATGAACTTACAAGTATGAATAAAGATGTTGTCTGCTTGGTTGAATAAACCAGTTCTAATTTTGCATAATTATTTTTCAGAATATTTTCACACTGCTTTTACAGCAGAACTGCTCTGAATCAAGTGACATTTGCTGCTATTTGTACTGGTCTATGTAAGCTGTATAATGTGCATATTAATGATAACTCTGGAAGGTGCTCTTTGGTTAAAGCAGGAAGAAAATTATAGAGTAATGTTAGACATCACAGATAGCACTGACGGAGACATCATCTAGACAATAGGAACTTAATAAATAAAGCTTGATGACATGGTAATAGATCATTTTTAACAAATAAATATCACTGAATTTATTCATACTGCTTTCATTTTAGGTCCAAAAGATTTAAAACTGCTTTATATTCCCTTACAGTTCACTTCTGAGTACAATCTTGAACTACTAAGCTCAAGATTCAAATTTGCTAAATCATCTTTAAACTGTGTTCCTAGCTCTTCATGATGTGTACTCACTCTCCCTTCATGGCTTTGCTTTTTCTCTGGATAACTGTTTGTCCTTGAACATTTCATGCAGGCCAACCATTTGAGATGTTCTGTTGTAAATAAATTTCTTCTTATATACCTTTTCTCTTCTATTGGCCCTTTGTCCAGTACATATACTGAGCTAAGCATCAATGCTTTTATGGTTATTGAAACCGAAATAAGAAGAATTATTTCTAACTTATTTTTGAGGGTACATGAATCTTGTTGAATTGACCATAAGTTGCTACAAATATATAAATGATAAGTATCAACTGTGGGATTAATTTCTCACCTCTATAAGAAGATAGAATGCATAGATATAAATTAAGATGAGAGGAAGGCTGCTCTAGAAGTGCTTATTTCTCCTCTGTACCATAATAGGTGTTTAGCTGACCTGGTCATATATAAGTGTCTACATCAACCACTTGAAGCAAGGTATTTTGACACCCCCTACTTGTTCTTCTATTTCACTTCATCTCAGCTGTTGCTTCGCTAGGTACTCTTCTAAGATTCACAGAGACAATGTGCCTCACAATTCATGACATTTTATTTTCCCATTTTTATCCCAGACTTACCTCCCTGCATTTCACTTGGTAGCAAAAATCAGTAGGACATTTTCTAGAGAAATATTTAAATGGTGCCTCCAACAGGTAATGTATGATAACACATAATAATGCATAATGTTGTTGTGTAACTTTCAGTCAGGTGTTAGACTTGCCTACATTTGTAGACAATATTCTCTTTTATAAGATATGGTTGCAGTAGTTTTGTGTAGTTAATTTTTACAAATGCTGTTATCTGGTCCTTTCAGATGCCAATTATTTATTTTAACTAAATAAATATTTGAAACAGACTAGTAACCACAGCATATTCATCTATTCTAATTCTGACAGTCTTTTCTTAGCCCACCACCATGTCAATTCTATGGGTTAATAACGAGGAGGTCTAACTAAAATATGCATAGCTTTTTCCTTTTTCACCCCCTCTTTCCTGACCAATTCTCTTGTTTCCTTTAGGTTCTTTTGGGGCAGTTGTTTTGTTTTGAAATTTGGCACTACTGTGTAACTAAAGATTCAATAACAATTTTTTCTGAGCATAGAGCTTAATCAGATGCTTCAGGAACAGGTATAAATAGGTTATTAAAACACTGCAGCATCCTGCGCACTCCTTAACCCTCTTCTGAAAAGTCTTGCAGTTGGTGCTGCATAGTTTGATGGTGTCTGCTCCTCCAGCACTGTTCCTCTCAGAGCAGCTCTCCAAGGATCCTCCTTCTTTCCGACAGTTCTACCTTCTCCTGCTTCTTTTCTTCACTCTCAAAATGTCAGCTGTGTTTTGCTGTGTTGCTGACAAATTTGTAAGGGCCAAACGAAAATCCAGATGTAAAATGGATAATCAGTATCTCATGCATCCAATGGGAACAAATGAACAAGGCATTATGCAGACCCAGCAGCAGGAAGAGATGCATTTCATGATGCTATCTGCTAGTTTCTCTTAGAGCCCCCACTGAAGCGGTTGCTGATACAGAAGTGCTGAAATAGTCATGAAGTCTGGAATCCCTTTTCCAACAATTATCGTAGAATCTTTCAGGCAAGTACTGTTAATTTCCTACTATTGGTATTATGCATAGTATTAAGACTACAACACTTATTTGCTGCATTGTTGATTGTGGATGGTAAGAAGAAATATATGTATTTATGTAATCACTGTTGTTATTTGAATATCTGACAAGTAAGAATGACATCTCAAAGGTGGTAATTTCTGTAGGGCCCCCAAACCTTTCCCATTAATGAACTCATTTTATTTTTACATCTTCATTATACATTTCAGAAAATATGATACACACTGTTTTGATCTTAGAAAAGCATTTTTTTAAAAAGAAGGAAGGCTCCTATTTGTGATTTTATACTTCTTTCCCTCAGAAGCCTCAAAACAATCAAATCATTTATAGGATGATGGAAAAGTTTTAAGAAAAGGTGGGTAGAACACAAGTTTGCAACCAGGAAAATAAAGATGAATCACTTAACAAGTTGCTTAGACAAAGATCAGCCAAAAAATTCACTTGAGTGAATACAAACAAATGTCTGACAGCATACAGGAGCTGTACTGTCATTTTGGACAAGTAGATACATTATTTTCTTAGTGCACTGCAGAGAATGAATTATCCAGTTGCAGCCCTCCAAAGACTGAATTGGAGGCTGAGGCATTAATTACAGTCATCATAGACAAATGACAGTCTACTTCTCCTGTGGTGAGATGACAAAGCCAAAACAAAAGATGGGTCTAGCGTACCTTTTGAAAAGCTAGAATTTACTGAAGTTTTTAAACCTGAGGTTTTCTGGACACCTCTAAATTGCCCAGATCTGACACACTGATTCCACATGTGAGAATTCACTAAATTATCATCTTTGCTCCCAGTGACAAACAGAACCCAGGTGGAAAGTGTCACCAAGAGTCTGTGCAGAGAGACGGTCGAAGGTAGACAGAGTTTTTTGGGAGGCTATCAACCTGAGGTCTAAAGGGCAAATAAACACACTGACTAAACTTCTCTTATTGCAAAGATAAGAATATATTGCAATTAACTGTGAGGGTTCTTTCTATGGTTCACCTGGCAATTTCAACTGAGGTGAAAGTTATCCTCACACATGCAAAGTCTTAAGGAAAACCTGGTAACTTGATTTGGGCAAGAAAGACAAATACCAAGGAGAATGTAAGCATTTTATTTGGCAATTCAAAATATGACTGAGTTACACTTCAGCAGATGCATTTCAGCCTATAATTAAAGCAAGTAATGCTGTGTGCACAAACATGTGGATTTGGGCTGAAAGATAACAGAACTATTTGGCTGGAAAAAGAAAAAGAACACATTTACTCAAAGATTCAATAGCAAACCTGAGTCTCCGAACATCTTGCATAAAATATTTGATTCCTTTTGAAGAACAATGAATAATTCGGGAAGGAAACAGAAAGAAAATTAACCAAAGAACATGAATATTCATGAGAAACCTTCTGACCTCGGTCCAGGTATCTTTTCAATCTACTAGAATTCTTCTTTGCATAAACTTTCAGCCAGCTCCCATCTTCTGAACTGCAGCCTGCTTCTTCTGGCCTTGCACAAAAAGCCATGTGGCATTTCCTGACTCTTCTCCAAGCTTCATACATCACTGAACAATAAATCCTTGTCAGCAAAAATTTCAGATGCTGCAATATCCTCAGTTATTGGCAAGGACAAGACTTCATAGGCTTGCTGTCCCAAAGTGCACATTTAGTATTCATAAGCAGACCTAGGCCAATATTCACTGTCAAAGTTCTGCATTTCCTGAAATGTGGATGGAGAACTCATCCACAATTTTGGCCATGGAATATTTCACACCCCAAGACTTTTCACCAAAATCAGGTTTTTAGCTTACAGACAGTTTTAAGGGGATCTAGCTCACTCTTTCTCAGCTGCCTTCCACTGAAGCAATGTCCAGCACAGTTCTTTGGGATTCATTGTGTGCTGAAATACTGTCTGTTGTTGCATTATATAAGCAGTTTGTGTTGAACTCTTCTCAAGTGTTTGAATTTATATTAAGGCATGTATGGAACATGAAGTTATGGTAAAACCTTGCATAACTCTTCAATGCTTAGCAGAGTTATTCTGTAAACATAGGAAAGGTTGTCCAAATTTCATAAACCAAAAAAATCCCACTCCCTTTAGTGTGCCTATCTGAGGACATATGGGAATTCTATATATAGTATGGACACAGAGACAATTTCGCTGGGGCCTGATCCAAGCCCTCCTGAAGTGAACAGGAGTCTTTCCCTTGTTCTTTTCTTTATAACAGCTTTTTAATCAGACTCTTATTTCATCCACAGCAGTAGCCTCAGTCTAGCTCCCTTGGTATTCACCGGACATCATCATTAATTCAGCCAGGGACATAAACTAGTTCGGCTTTACAAACTATACTTAAATATGTCTTTTATCCTGTGTCCTACTTTATGTAATTATTTATTCAATTAAAAAGCTCATCCTCTACACTGTGTCCCTTATACCTTTCTTTACCTTACCTAGACCTTGTATTACTCCCTGGAGGAACAGCCCTACCTGAGGGTATGGGGGGAAATCCAATGTATTTTAGGTTTGTTCCTCACACTAATATAGGTATTCAGCGACACATGCTACAGAAAGAATGAAAAACAGTTTAATGAACATTGATAACAGTATGTGTTATATTGTTTCAGATCTACAGAGTAGAGTAGCTGACATATAGAATTTTTTTGAAATTGAATTTTAAAAATTTGCGCTCACTGTTCCCTGGGGGGGAAAAAAAAGAAAAAAGCTCTAAAAAACCTGAATTCATCAACTTTTCACAAAGAAATGTATCCAGTTTGTTGGGTTTTTTAATGAGTTTTTTTTTATTTTTCTGATTATTGTTGCATATTCCAAGAAGTATCACTTCTACACAACTACATCAGGTTTTCAGTTTCAGTAGCTGAGTTTTGACTCAATCCATCAGGCACTGATTAATTTCACTTTCTTCTTTCCCACTGACTAATGAATAACACGGCTCACCTCTGCAATTACTGTTTATTCAGTGAGAGAAATGTCTTTCATTTGAACAATCTTGTAGGATAAAAAAAGGTCCTCTGTCCTGTAATCTGGTACAAAGATTCTGTAGGAGCCACAACTGCCTCCACACTGCTTTGTGATGGGCTGGGAATGTTTCTCTCTCACTGCTCACTGAAACAGCCCATGTTCTGTAAGCCCTGAAGAGTACTGCTTTCAGAATCTGAGGGGGCTTCCCTTCTTGGGTCATAGCCACAGGAAGGTTTGTAGTGTGGATGTAGCAACAAGGGAAACACTCTTTAAATAACAAAAATGTGTATACAGATGCCAAACGCAATATTGGATTATAGAAGAACATAAAGTATGGATTGAAAACCAACTGCAGATGTTTGAATTCAGCCAAGCCAGACTTACTCATCTTCTTTCTCATTTTCTTTGCTGTTTTAGAGGAAGCTGTGCTATAATGTGGTAACAGAAAGAAAAATTACTATGCATGAGGAGCACGACAACAGCAATAACAATACATTTTTATTTATTTTAGTGTGAGGATAGCACAATAAGAAAAAGAAGCGATGAAGTGCAGAAATACGTTTTTCAGTAAAGAGAGGAAATGTTTTGCTATTAGAGTTAAATGTGATAAATGCGTTAACTGTTAACTTAACTAAACTCTTTTCAGTATAACTGAATCTTGTCATATAATTATGGAATTTAAATGCATTTCCCCATGCTTTTTCAATAAGCTTCCTGGAAGGTCTTGGTTGAAGAAAAATACAGAAGGGTTTAACTTTTTATGTGTAACAGAAAGCTTGCATTTTCCCCTCATTTAGTAGAGATGAGGGATCACAGAACTGCCATGCTGTGTATCCATCTCAGGGACAGGAAAGGCTCAAAACCAGTGACACGAGTCAGTTTTATGTAGCTGAGCTAGGCTCCTGCAGCAGATATGTTACTTCTCCTGTGACCATGCTGAAATATTTAAAGCTGTAAAAAGAAACTTCTAAAACCATTCCTCCATTTTTTTGGGGCACAAGATGGTTTTCTCAACTAAAATAATAATGCTTGCCAGACTTCTGGGGCCCAAGAAAGTTATATAAAGATCCCTAGAATTAAAGCAAGAAATTTATCATATTCTGTAATGCAAAGGATAAAATTCTGTCTTCGTTGAATGTAATGGCAAGATGCACATCAATTTCAAAAGAGTTAGGATTGCATGTATTAAAGCAAATACCCTGTATTATCTGTTGCTGCATCTTCAAAGCATACATTACCTGTTATTCATTCTGTCATGGGAAATGCAGAGTGTATTCAGGTATTTTCATCAGTATATGTCAGCAAATGAGTAGGAGTAATGCTAAAAATCAGTCGCTAACAGACTTGAAAACACTATAATAGGATAACAAGATAAATTGATGCTTCTTTGTGACAGATAACTGTTCCATCTCATCATTTAATGCTTTCAAGAATATATGAATATAACAAAGTTAAGAGGTTTTGGCATGGAAAATTGAGGAACGATGGGCAAAATACTTTGCCGAGTTATCACAAACTCCTATACAGAGCTTATTTTCATTTTTTGAAGGTTTGCATAATAGAGAAAATAAACATGATGAAATATTTGAAATCAGATTATTTCCCAGGCCTTGTGACATATTGTTCTGTTTAACAATAATACAGTAACAGTCTGGAGACAATTTTACTTGGAGATATTTAACAAAGCAAAATATTATTTTGCAGACCAGCTTCTGTCCCTCAGGATTTGTAGAGATGCAAAAACACATTAAATATATGTCTTGAGCTTAAAAGTAATCCACTAAAGGCCACAATATTTTTCAAGTTCCTTCTTTCTTCCATAATTCCTTTTTTGTTTCCATTTATACTGTAAAACACAGCAACACAGATTCTAATATTTTGTTTCTGAACAGCAGCGTAAAAAATTAAGGGCAGAACTGAGACTGCATCCAGGGGCTGGGAACAGAAGTGTGCTTCAAAGTCTTTTATAGATATTGTAGACTTTGAAAAACTCAATTTCTTTTCATTTTGTAGTTGATCAAATTCAGAGTAGGATACCATCCCACCTTTTCCTTCACAGCTGTAGTGTGCTAACTGTTATTATATAGATATTACACTCATAAGGTTTCAAGTTCTTGAGAAAGTTCTTACAAATAATACCTGCCTCAGCATTCTTGGGGAATTCACTAAGATACATATTGCAAAACATAGATGCTCTTGTTTATAAGAAGTCCTGAAATTCAATCTTTTGGGGTTTTTAGGATAGAGGCACACACACACACAAAATCTGGAGAAATGTTGTTGTTAATCACTGCCTCCTGCATACATAATCAACAGTGTATGCTGAGACATCTGTGTGTTCCTTCCCATACAGCCCTAGAGGTAAAGCACAGAAAAGTGTTATTCCCAGGGTAGAAGCCTTACTTAACCTTCACACTCATCCAGAGCCAGAGATAAGCATATTCCCTCCACGAAGAGGAGTGAAGATTCAGGTTCCTCTGTGTCCCTCAGAGAGGGACTCAGAACTGAAGAGCTGGTTCTCTAGTACCAGCTGCCAGGGAGATGCTCTTCTTCCAGAGCATACCTTGCTTTACAGAGCCCCATGCTTATGGGACACAGCTTTAATATACCTAGATGGGCAGGAAGTTGCCAGGAGAGCTTTTGTCTTTGTACAGAAATAGCTCAGGACAAGTTATTTTATTCATATTATTGCATATATGCAGAAATAGCCCAGGACAGATAAGTTGGGTATGAGAGGCAGGACACATGCCAAGGAAGGATTATGTGAAACCTCCTTGTTCTAGAGCCAACCTCACATAATGGGGTGATTCAACAAAGTACAGAACTCTGTCTGTCATTGTATCAAGGAAAATAAGTTTAAGGGAGGTCTTCCAGTCATCCAGTTCCCCATCCAAACCCAAACCAGGATCAACAATCTCTATGTATATAAGTATCTGAAGGGAGGATGTCAAGTGGATGGAGTCAGGCTCTTCTCAGCGCTGAGCAATAAGATGAGTGGCAATGGGCAGAAACTGGAACGCAGAAAGTTCCACCTGAACATGAGGAAGAGCTTCTTTACTGTGATGATGACTGAGAACTGAAAGGTTTGCCAGAGCAGTTGTAGAGTTTCCTCCTCTAGTGATATTCAAGAATGGTCTAGAAACAATCCTGAGTAACACGCTCTCAAGGACACTGCTTGAACAGGGTGGATGGACTGGATGATATCCAGTGGTCCCTTCCAACCTTGACCATTGAATGATTCTTTCAATCCAGAGATGAGAAGTAGGGATTCTTCAAAATAAATTTTTTCCTCCCTTAACTTGTTGACTCAAGCACCACTCCTTTTTGTTGTGTGTGGCTGTCCAGCAGCAACCAGTCTGCTTTAATGTGCACCCATCATCAGCTTCATGCTTTATTCAAATATCCAGCAAAAATGAAAGAAAACACAGGCCAGAATGGTTCACGCAGATTATACAATGTCTGCTCTATAATCAGTGGAAAATAATCTGTCTGCCTCATCAGCAACATTACTCCTATTTATGCAGAAAAATAAACTACATGAAAAATGAGTTTCAACCTTTGCAGAAGATCCTCACTTTCACTTACAACAGAGCAGCAATTGGAAATGAAAGAGCTGCCTACACTCTTGCCCATATCTGAAGATATAGATGTGTGTTGCATTCCTGAGCAGGATCTGAATTCCTCCAGCACAGGGAGACCTGCAAGTGAAGGCTGTGCAGAAAGAAAGAGAGGCATAAATGACGACATGTTATTTTTGTGGCATGAAGTACAGACCACTATAAACTAAAGAGAAAGAAACATTTCTGTAATGGAAAATGAATGGTGTTATATATTACATTTAAAATACCATGGCAGTTTATGATCTGATAATCAACGCCACACAAGGAGGTACATGCTTTATGATGTGCTCTTTTACACTGTGTACCCCCATGCTGACTGCCAAGAGGCAGTCAGTAATGTGGCAGGTGGGGCCATACATTTGTTTTATGCGTTATCTGGGGGGAAAGGAAATGAAAACTCTCTTTAAATTTTTGAAATATTTACGTCTCAAGAAAATCACCCTGAAAGATGTCTTCTTTTTATGTGCAATATAAAAAGAACACCTTTAGATAGAACTCTGCCTTGACCTATAAAAAACACCAAACGACATTTTGCTGTCAGCATTGTATAGTTTAAAAAAAATGGTTCTTGCTCTGTTAGAGCTGGAATCTTTCTTTAAAGTTTGGGGAAGTTCAAACCTACCTTACACCCAGGTATAAGGCATTAAATGTGTTGGAAGGAAACAAAATGGAGGAGTGAACCTAATAATAACATTAGCAATGAGTGATAATAAATTCTTGTAAAGCCGTGCACAGTTTATTATATTGGGAAAGATTGCTGCATCCCAAACAGGACAATCAAGAAGGTATTCACTGACAGCTGCCAGTATAAAGTTTTTGCTCATTTTTTTGGAATAAGAGTTTTCTAATCACAAATTCATTGTTTTCTTTTCCTTCTATATGAAAATCAGAAGCTTACAAATACATTTAATGTCTGACTTTTTGGGGTACTTTTTCTGAGGATTTTTCAGCAGAGATACAAAATGGAACTTCATCCATTATCGTACTTTAGTGTCAGATTAAATAATAATGAAAAATGCTTCTGCTATTCATTTATCAGTATTTCAAATCAGCTAAGTTAATGGGTAAGTAGATGGCTTTTTTATCATTCAGTGTACATTTGCACACATGTAACTCAGAGGACAAATACAAAAGCTGTTTGCAAATCTTTCTACACAATTTTTTTGTAGTGAGTAATATTTCCCTAGTGACCCTCAAAAGTGAAGTATGTTTTTATTTTTGATCAGCCTCATTGTGGGGCTGTCCAGTTCACCTTGCTACAGCAGAGACAATTTAGTAGAAATATATGGAGTTCACCATGTTTGCTGTAGGTTGACTATTGTATTAGTTTTCTATTCAGTTACTACCAAACTTTTAGGCATATGACAGTTTTATACCTAATTTAATACTTGAAGAGAGAGATTTTGTCCTTAGTAATAAATTTAAAGAATTTAATAAGATATTCTCAATTGCCACTTTTAAGACGTAAGTAAGTTAAAGAAATATTTAATGGGAATATTTTGAATAATTAAAACAAAGTTTTTTAAGGTAGCAAAAGACTTTTCCATTGATTCAAATAGGTTTTGGATCAGGAGATCTCCAGGTTGCTTCTGAATTAGAAGTCTTTGTAATTCTATAGCTGCTTTTGACTGAAAAAAAAACTACATCTCTCCCAAAACTATATAATGTCTCAAATTCAACAAAATTCTAAAACAAGATTTCTCACTTTCTCATATATAAAAAATAGTTTTGGAATTTCTACATAAGCTTGTTATTTGATTTTTGCATCTTACTCAAATCATGAGGCAAGAAGTCTCAGACATGAAAAAATTTTGAAAATAATAATTATAAAATGTTTCCTTGATCAATGCCAAGTACATGTATGTAAGGTGTTCTTCCTCTTTGCCCACAAACTAAGATTTGATCGTAGCAATACATACCTCCATGTTGGATATTCCCTCAACTCCTCTAGAAATGAGTAAATAATTCCTGGCAAACATTTGACTTGTCTTTTAATTTGTTTATATCTCTCATATTCCTTTTTGAAATAGACATAGTTCCCTCCTAAGTAATTTCATAGTTCACATAAGCTGTCTTCTCTCAGACAGTAGGAAAAATGGTTCAGATTGCGACTGTATGCTTTAGTTAGCAGCAATACTACACTTTCAGTAATACTTTCTCTCACTGTACATATTCATCGTGATGCTCCATTGGTTTCCTCAACACCTGTGACCTGAGAGCATTCAAGGGGCTGCAGATATTTTCACCCTGTGGTGGGTACCACTGAAGTGTGAGTGCATCATTCCTGTTACTATGGTTATCAGGCTGCAATTCTCCATAATGAAGGAGGTGAATTATCAGGCATTTTTCTAAATATTTAAGTGTGCTTATCATTAGAGGTGGATTGCTGGCAAGGCTGACTTCCCTCTTGCTGGTGAAGGGACCTTTCAAATTTGGCATAGTGTGCCATGGAGAGCTGCAGGTGGGCCCCTTATGGAGATTTCCTGCCCTGGGTAAAGGGACTTAAGTGTCCCTATATCTCCATTTCTAGATGGAACCAAAAATTTCAGCTTGATAGACCATGTGATCCCTGCCCTGGTGAACGTTTTGCAGGAATAGGAGGCATAGATACATTTGTATGGCGAATCAGCTTTCTCATTTCCTGGAAATACTGTTTTCTTTTGTGATACATGGGCCAATTTCGTTCTTTAACAAATGAGTTCAAAAGCTTGGTAAAAACCCCAAATAAATCTCCATGACTGGTAGCCTTTTCCTTGTTTTAATCTGTCTAAACCCTGAGTATTTCTGGGTGAATTAGAACCAGTTATGAACCTCTAATTGTCTTGGATGCTAATTATCACATTTTTGCTAAAGTTTTAAGTAGGTATTTGTAGCTTTTTTAACTTTTGTCCTACTTCACATTCCAAGGAGGGAACGTCAGATTTTATTGATGATAGCAATTTTAATTAATTGCTATTCTCCACTATATAGGTAAAGCTGGAGAAATCTGCATATTAAAAAAACCCAGCAAACAACCCAGCAAAAAACAACACAATGCAAACTACTCTATAGTCGTGCATTTTTATCTTAGCTTCAAACAAAGCAAGCAAAAGAGCAGAGTTCTGCATTTTACTACATATTCCACTTTATTTTAGTTTATCTCTCAGTTTCTTTAAATTATTACATTGCACTTTCAGAGCTTTTCAATTAACTAATATATCCTGTAATAGCACAGAGTGTGGAAGGCAAAATAATAATTTTAATTGAAGATTTTTTTCCCCCCTGAAGAGAAAGAAACAAGTGTACAAAGGCTGCATCAGAATTACTGGCATAAGTGAGGACAGATTTCACTGTAGCAGAACTGATTTAGTTCCCTTGCCTCAAGGATTCTGCTGACACAGAAGGTGCAGAAAGCTCCAATTTGAGTAGATCTGTATGGATAAGAGTTCAGCCTAAAGCTAAGCTGGACACAGTTGTTTATTGGTATTTAAGATGTTTTATTAAGTTAATGAAGACAATTTAGTCCTTAAATCACAGAATAAATTTTAGTAATGAAGAAGTGTTAAAAATTGGCATGGGTAAGTACGGTATGTGGAGGATTGTCCTTGACAAGAAAGATGACTAATTTGAATGTCATGATACAAAGTTTGCTCATGTTAAGCCTAAATAGTAACCTTGCTTTAGCATGTACAGCTTATACTTTCTTGATTAATGCCAACATATGCATTAAAAATTTCTGTATTTGAACTTGGCTAGTACTGTTCTGCTCTAACGATGACTGCAAATGGTACTTTGTTTTAAATATAGATGCAGTTATAATGAATCAATAAAACAAAGAACTCTGGCTTATTGTGGAGATCACATCTGTAATATATAATTTGCTAATGAGCATGTAAATCAGATGTCTTGAAAATATTAGGGGTGCTAAAGAGAAATTTTTTAGAAGCCTTCTTACACTTTGATATTTACCTTTCAACAATAATGGGAAGACACTCCAGGCAATACTTCTTTGCTCTCCTTGACTGTATTAAACAAGAAGTATGATCTTAAATATATCAAGGCATATGTTGAAGGAAAATTTATGGCAGGAAAAAGAGTTTGTGATTATAGCAACTGTCTGCAGATAGACAATGCAATTGTATCCTTTGGAAACCTAACAGAGTTTGATTATTGTTGTATTTAGAATATGCTACTAATAGGAAAAAAATGTTTATGCATATGTATTAATGAACTGCATAGTAAGAAAACAAAATTAACTTGAATAATTATGCATATTATCAGTGTAAATTTTTTGTTAGCTTTGTAAATTTTGAAAGAATGCAAAACATACATTTAAGTAATTTATTTCATTACTTCTGTATTTGCTTGATTTAACTGATGATTAGAGGGATGGAGCACCCCTCCTGCAAGAAAAGCTGAGAGAATTGGGTTGTTCAGCCTGGAAAAGATAAGGCTTCAGGGTGACCTAATTGCAGCCTTCCAGTACCTGAAGGTACCCTAACAAGAAAGACAGAGGGAGACTTTTTACAAGAGCAGGTAGTGACAGGACAGGGGATTATGGATTTAAACTAAAAGAGAGTAGGTTAAGATTAGATATTAGGAGGAAGTTCTTTGTTGTGAGTGTGGTGAGGCACTGGAACAAGCTGTCCAAAGAAGTGGATGCCCCATCCCTGGAAATTTTCAAGGCCTGGCTGGATGAGACTCTGAGCAACCTGGTCTAGTGAAAGGTGTTGTTGGCCACGACAGGGAGGGTTAGACTAGATGATATTTGAAGTCCCTTCCAGTCCAAACCATTCTACGATTCTATGATTTCACACACAAAGTTGTGGGGTTTTTCCTACAGTCCTACTAAGATGTAATTCTTACAACACACAAAGTTTTATGTTTAAACTTCAGTGTTTGGACACACTATATTAGAATGGACTGCACAGTTGGAATTTATGCCCCTTGCCCATAAGCACTTTGAGAGTCTTTACTTACGGAACACATTTGATCTTTTTTCTAGAGGTCCTTTGCCTCAATCAAGGAACTGAATGGATAGGAATTCCAATTAGCAAGCAGTAACCCAGTCTTTCTTTGTTTTGTTGATGGTACTGGTTTTGGTTTTGATTGTTCAGTATGCGTGTTCCATCAGAATGACTAGAATTTTGGCTGAAGAAAATGACCAATTAAGCTCAAATTTGCCTTAAGAGACTTATTGTTTCATTCACAAATTATTTAATTTACCAAGTTTCATTTCTTTGTTCTGTCATACATCAGTTTTAAGAATAATGTTTCAAACACATCCAGTTAAGACTAATAAGACTGGATCACTCTTCTGGTCTCTTCATAAACCCTTTCACTTTCTTCTGCCTCTTGCTACTGAACAGAAATCTCTTAGCTATTTCCTTGTGAACATTGAAGCTCTTGAAGAAAACACTACAGCTATCTGTTAAAGTTCAGGAGACAAAAATATATACATTAATAATTCTGCTTGTTGTTCATAGTGCAGAGAGCACAGCTTCAGAGAACAAACAATGTGCAATAATGTTTAATTTTCAACAAAAAAAACACACCCACAGTAAGGACTTCAAAAGTATAGTAACCATTCAGTCTTTCTTTTAACTTTTTGTGGTAGTGATCGGAATTGCAAAAAAAAATTATTTAGTCATACTTAAACATATGTATTTTGTATCCATGTACAGAATTCCTTGGGAATGGGGATTACAAATCCAACAAACCATGTGAAACCCTGTTGTTAGTCCCAAAAGGCAATAGGAGAATTATCCCAGCCCAAAGATACTACTTTTGATTTTTGTGTGCATATGTGGTTTTTTATCTTAAATCATTATTTACATTCAATAGCTCCCTACTTGTTGAGATTGGGAGACAAAGGCTAAAGAGATTCAATATAATGACAAAAGATTAATTTCATGCTGTCTAACTAAAATTTATAAATCCTGCCCTTCTCTGTAAGTGAATAATTTAAAAGATATGCCTGTGGCACACAATTGCCAACCCTGGGCCATGTGTCACAAATACACATCTTGATGCCTGCCTTGCTTTCAGTAATTAATGATGACTCACAACTTGCCACACTAAAATGAGAGTCTTTGTTTATAGCTTATCTCCCTCTTCCTGCTTCCAGTTTATTCAGAACATGCTAGAAATATTTAGGATTCTCAAGGGGCTTTATCAGAAACAAAACCCCCCAAATTTACAAGACTCTCAGTGCTGCAGAAAATACAGCAGTTTCACTGATAACATTGCAAAACAATATATAAGCACTACTGCATGGTCTTACCTTCAGGTCTTTGAGTACAAAGACAGAAATTAGAAGACGACTGGTTTATGATACCCTTAGGATAATGTTCCTTCTCTAGCATAAAAATAAAAGATTAGCTATTAGGGAAAAAGAGAGAAAATTATCATCTTGCAGACCTTAGTAAAAAAAAAAAATCTGACATACTCTTTTCTTTGTCCTTAGACATTACTGTGTTCAATACAAATCACAATCATTACTTTTCCAGCTCTTGTCCAGTCTCCTAACACAACAGCTACTGCCCCTCAGCTAAAGCAGAACTGGACTATCACAACAGGGCAACAGTGGAGCCTGTTTTTACCTGACCATGGTGAGCACCAAATAATGAGACCATGAAATGGAGCTTTGTCAAATGCCAATCTGATTACTACAATTGAGCTGCATAATTTTTCTGGAATTCTCTAAAAAAGACCAAGGAAAAAGTGATTAGCAGCCAGCAGAAAATGAAGAGACACTTTGAAGAGCAAGATAAAGCATTGTTGCAATCTGTTGAAGGTGAATAGGTAAAGGAGAAGCTCTGTGTTCCACACACAGCGTCTTGGAATACAGTTTTTTCTACTCTTTAGGTTGGGTTTGATGATACAGAAATACATGCTCACTAACTCCCCAATGCATCTTGTTCTTTCATGTGTTTCCAATCACTTGTACTGAGTCTATGTCTACCTGAGATGCATAGAAACACAACAGTAGCATGTCCTGATAAGAACTGATCTCAAGGGCAAAACTACTGTTACTGAGGCATTGTCATGTATCTTGTATGCACCTCAGTGGTTTTGCTTTACATTGAGTCCAGCCTGGCCCATTGGACTGAACCCTCTGGTCACTGATGTTCATTATGCATGGACTTAGTTTATGCCTTTTTCCATACTGAGGGATCCTAGGTTTCTAAAGCTGTTCCACAACGTAGCCTAAAGTGGTGTAAATGTAGGCAACAGAGAGATTCACTCAAAAAAGATCTTTTTCTTGTCTAAACTGAAATATGCACC
The DNA here is from genome assembly GCF_000695815.1 of Acanthisitta chloris. Taxonomy (NCBI): domain Eukaryota; kingdom Metazoa; phylum Chordata; class Aves; order Passeriformes; family Acanthisittidae; genus Acanthisitta; species Acanthisitta chloris. Next base: position 29,335 of record NW_008680732.1, read on the forward strand.
CTTTGGGGATGGATCTTCAGGTTCCTTCAGATAGCATGTTTCTGAGGATGTGAGACAGGCAGTCCCTTCTCTTTCTTTCTGTGTGGATATTTTGATTGTAACTAAAACTCACATGCAGTGTGTGGGACAGGGTGGGCTAAAACTCCTTATGTCCTCCCTGTTTTACATACATTCTCAGAAAGAATCACTGTCAGCTGTTAAAACAGTCAGTTGTAGAAACACAAATAAATACTATCATATGGATAGTCTGTAATATCCTTTGCTTGTATAAAGCAGACTATGTTATTACTGAAGAATTATACCTTCTCTCCCTAGTCCCTTTTAGTTAAAAAAAATAAAAAAGCACAGATAGCAATAATAGAAAGACTGTTTTAATATCATAAACATACTAGCTGATATTTTGCAAGGCAGATGGTATTTTACATGACATACATGGACAGCAAAATGACAAAGCAGCATGTTTCAAGTGCCTGAGTGGGAGGCAGAACAGTAATTCCTTGAACCTAAGCTCGCCTCTCACCACAGGGTTGTCTTCTCACAGTACAGAACCTATTTCTCTGAGCCCTCACTGTCTTCACACGAATAATTACCATCAGGAAACTCAGATTTTCCAACACATAGCCAAGAGATGTAGAAATATCTGGCAACATGTTGCTCCTTGGTGAAGCAAGTTGTTGAGGGCACTGGGAGAAACAAGTAAGGAAACAAGGGCAGCAAGAGGGATTATCAATCTCACGGGTTAGTGGTAATTGCAAGGAAATATGCTTTCAGTTTCAAAATCACTCTTTTTTCTTTATTCTTAGATTGAAATGGAAATTCCTCAGCTAGGTTAGTTTAAGAGGAAATCTTATTATTGTAGCTGCATAATGCTTGCCATCCTTTTTTTTTTTTTTTTCCCAAGGTGCTAGGAAACCCTTTCAGCCAAACAGAAAGAAAGAAGAAAAAATGAGTGCTGCACTCTGACAACAAGGGCAATGCTTATTTGATTGAGTAGAGCATTTCCATACTTTAAATCAAGTTTTTCCATTGACTTCAATGCAGGTGCAGAAAGCCATGCCTGCCCTACTTCTAAGTATAGCACTTTCTGGTTTCATATCTGAGGGAAAATCCCTATAGACTATGTTCAAAATCCTCTGAAGATAAAAAAGTTAGACCGGTATGTCCAGAATACTCACACAAGTACCTGAGTAGAAGGCTTGAATTTCAAACATGCAAAATGGAATAGAGTACAGTGAAGTAGAGTCTGACATTTTGTCCCCAGTTCATCATAACAGAAAATAAATATGGAAAATGGATGGAAAGCCTAGACTTTATCTTTGAGAAGAAATGAGGTTTGAAGATGGCACACCGACTACTCTGTGGATACACAATTTCCTGAGTAAAACCTCTGAGTTTAAAACTTGATGTTAGTAACTTATAAGGGCCTTTATATACTCAGCAAGTTACCCTTTAGAAAGCAGACTGAAACCAAACGTGGGTCTGTTATTTGTAGATGACCACAGAAGGGAAGTCTGAAAGCAAAGATGGATGCCTATGTCATGCCTTGTTTCACAGGCAAATGCAATTCAAGAATACAGCCAAGCTAAACTGACAGCAAAAGAGGCCCCATATGGAGACATGTTTCTTTAATATGGTGGCAAGAATGTTGAGATTTTTCATGGCTGTTGCAAGAGCTCTGTTTTTAACTCATCCCTGTTCAAGGTTGTCCTATAGTAGAGGAGAGCATCCAGGGTAGGAAAGCTTATCTGCAACCAGCCCATCCCTCTCCATCTCTGTTAAAAGACCTTCAGTCTGCTGACTTTAGGGAGTGGATTGCAAACAAAGAGCCAGAGGTGAACAGAGCAAAGGAGCAGCTCAAAATGCTATAAATAAATTCAGGTAAAATAGAGATGTCTTAACATCTTTTTGAGTGAATACAATGTGATGAAATGATGCGATAAAGTAATTCAATTACAACCTACTGTAAGGCACTGAAGTTAATGATGTGTAGAGTGATATCATTTTAGGAGGAAACTATTTTCATTTATGGTAGATGTGGCAAATTTCAAACCTGACTAGATTTCTGAATGTCCATGAAGATGTCATGTATTACCTCTTAGGATAAAAATTAAGGAATAAATTAGCTATGACTGTCTTCTTGCCGGTAAAGAAAATGTACCTATTCAGTCACTAATATAGACATAGTTAGGTAAATATAAACACTATTTGTTACTTTTTTGGAGCTTTTAGGGCTTATCTATTTAAGCTATCCAGGGAATAAAATAATTTTTCAGGGGTTCATTTTCTTCACAGTTATACTCAGCATTGGAATATGCAACATGAAATCTGAGGAAGCCATGCAACTTAGCTATAACTTCCTCATCTAACTACTGAACACTGATTTTGTCTTTTATATAAAAAAAATTACTTTGGAAAGAAGTCCTGCAATTTATGCAGCAACCAGTGGAGTTGGCACTGTTTCTGCTTGTTTCAGAACTCACTTTAAAATTCTGATACTGTGTGTAATATAATAAAAAATTTATATGAATTTGGCAAAAACTGTGGTGGGCTCCAAGAACAGAATGGTATATTGCCTACATATTGATCACTTTCATTGTGTCTGTTGACTGTTTTAATAACATAAGCATCACTGACATATTTATTAGTAGAAAAAATTGCCAGTAGAGTTGGCAAACAAGCAGCCTCCTGTAGCATCTCTGGACAATTCAAGCTCCAGTAACTCAAAAGTATTCATGAGCGTCTTAGTCTTCATGTGTATAAGGATGAGGCATTCTAGAAGCTGATATGCTTGCTTGTCTTTTTAAGAAGCTTCAGCTAAATCTCATCACCATCCAGATTAAAGATTCCCTTTCTGTGGTTCAGAAGATCTATGAACAGTTTTTTATGTGATAGTCAGAAGGTTTAGTGAGTTATCATTATCAGTGGTGCATTCTTTTGAACAAAATCATCTGGGCTACTCAGTACTAAAATGGGAAGAAAATAGAGCTAGTTTGGCCAAAGAAGTTTTAATATTTCCTGTCATGATAAGAGAACAAAGGGAAAATCCAAACAACAAAGGGACAAATTCCAAATATGGAATCAGATTTCACCTCATTCTTCTCAATGGAAAAGAGAAAATAGTTTACATTTTCCACTAATGCATGGACAAAGAGTTATTTATTCATTAAACACAAGGCAGATTGTATCAGCCTCAAGTATTCAAATGTATTGGTGTATTGCATTAAGAAACTTCTTAGGTCTTATTGTTATGTGAGATATCAATATCTTTTATGACTGCACATGAATAATCAGTTTACAGCTGGTGCCATTTTGCAATTATGGCAGATCTGAGTAACTTCATAATCTTGACCCTGGACTATCCATTACCACCATTCTATCCCACTTTAGTGAATCTCGGAACCCCCTGAGAGTGCTCCTTTCCACCTTCATCAAATAATCATCAAAGAATATTTTATCTGGACAGAGGAAGATGACGTCGCTTTACAAACTGGCTCATTAAGTTGGCATCTTGACAGGGGGGTAGGTGAGGGGGCTACTGAAATGGGTATGAATTTAACCAGTATAGGTCTTGCTCTCCACTCACACACTTTCTCATCTCTAATTTAATGTGAGTCTGGATCTGTTCTTAATGCCATCTCTGGATAATGGGTAATGTTAGCTCACCAGCTTCCATCTCTCCCACAAGACTACTTTGTTTCTCTGGCTGCACTGCTGCTGATCCCACTGAGAGAAAATTAAGTTGTCTTTGAGGGTATACAGCAGCAGTGCTTCTGTAGTCTGGAAGCAGCTCATCAGGATGCAGGTTACTACAGTTGCTTGCGGCGCCTCCAACTTACTACTGGTTGTTCAGCCTTCTATGAGGCCAACTGGACAAAAACCACAAAACATGGTGACCAGGACTGACTCAAAACTGCTGGCACCATCAGCATTTCTTCAGTTGCTTTGGCCAGTACTGAGTTGCAGCCTAAAAGCCCAGCACTCTGAAGGATGTGGCCATGAACTTGATTGTCTGCTTTAAATTGTGCTGCTGAAATAAGATGGACTACTCACAGACTTAGAGATGCATGTTTCATTAGATAACATGCTGGAAGACATCACAATAAAACGTGTGGAAGTGCACACACATGCTCATTTAAAAGAAATCTTCCATATGGGCTTCCATATGTGTACATATCCATGTAATATAACTGACTTTATAAACTACAGCAGCTGCAGAATGGGAAAAATATTATTTACCTCTTGCCAATGCCTTTTTTTCTCCCACCCCAGGCCAAACAACTAGAAATGACTGTATTTATTATTTGAGAAAGCATGGAAATGGTCTCTTATTGAGAGCCAGATCATAGTTGCAAACACTACTGAGAAAATAGCAAAAATCCTTCTGCACTCTATATAGGTCAAAATATGTGTGTTTGTGTTTCACCTTTTTACTGAAGCGGTTACAAACCCCAAACCACTGAGTAACCCAGCTACCTGCACTGGCACTTGGCATTTGGAAATATTGGACACAATTTCTCCAGTGTAACATTTTTCATTTTCCTGGTAGTGTAATATCAGCAGAATCTGAAAGTCCAGCCAGACCTTGAACATGTGACTTGGCACTGTGTCATATTGGTTTAGCTACTGGCTCTTGGGCTTTCAGTTTCCAGTCATCCCTGTAGGCTTCAAAGTTAAATAGTGTTGCATAAGATATTTATGCCAAATTGAAAGGGTACAAAATGATAAATATATTTGATTTGGTGTTTACCATCTCAGGTGTTAAGCTAAATTTACAAATATAGTATATATGCCTTTTTATGTGTCGTCTTTTTACCATGCTGTCAGAAACATGGAGAAAATTCAAACACATCTAAGCAAATGAAAAATGTTTATGCCAATTTTCAGTACAACTGAACCTTTTCAGCTTCATTTAACTTCTTCTACAAACCAAAAGCAATTTTCAGAGGAGATAAATGTTTTTCACTGAGGGACTGCCAAAGCTTCTCAGATAAAATGGGCAACTTTTGCTGAAGATGAGTATATAAAAAAATATGCTGCTTATTCTACCACAAAAATTATCAATTTAAAAGCCTTTTCACTGATTAAAATGGGGAAATATTTTTTATATTTATGAGAAAAGATTGTGAAAGATCTGTTTGTTACAGTGTTGATAAAATAATGTGACAGTTTCTAGAAACACTTCCTGAGCATCAAAAGTATATAAAAGATAAAGTAGGCATACAGCAAAACTGTCCCTTTACGTATATGCCATGAGTAGAGGGAAGGAAGACTATGGGAAGCCCTAAATGGACTCTTTACCTGAAGCTTTTCAGAAAGTAAGGACAGATGCTTCACAGACAAAGAGACAGGTGCATAGTGCATCCAGCACATCAGAACCAGCATGAAAGGACATGGACTTTGTACATCATGGTGACCTAGGAGTAGTTAGGAGGCAGAAGTACAGAAGTCCCTAGTCCATTTGAAAACTGCAAGGCTAAATACTGCTCTTTATTTAAATGATCGATTTTAAAAATTTAAAAGCATAAATTCAACTTTGATATTGACATTGTTTTGTTAAAAAATCTTTTTTTATCCCAGTAAAAACACCAGTCAGCTAATAACTTTAAATATAATAGATGTTCCTAGTGTTCATATGGATGTAAAAATCTGATCTATGTGTTTAATTTCACTGTCATTAGCCACAGTACTAATTAGACTGTACTATAGTTATACAGATTGACCTGTCTCTAAAAAAAAATACTTCAAAGTAATTTTTCACGCTCAGAGCTATAGAAATCCCTTTAGTAAAAAAGCTTAAAACATCTTTGAGACTTAGATGTATGTTCTGGAACAGGATAAGGTAACTACTAAAAGTAGTGTCATTGACATAATATTCCAAATTAAAGCAAAAGTAGATCATAACTGATATTTCTTCTATTGCACAATTACAGATCCTCAGACTTCAAAGCCTAGTGATTACAACAGCAAAGTACTTCTGTTTGATGATAAAAAATGATAAATACATGCATTATAATTTCCTTTTGAGCATTTTATATATCACACTCATTCAATAAGTTGCTCAGTAAGGAAAAAGCCATTTGCATTTTCCTAATAAAAATAAAACAAAATAAAATATAGCACAGGGAAAGAACTGCAAATTCCAGACAGTGAAGTGAACAGCAGTTTGAACACTGGATCATTTCTCTAGTGCAGTTTTCTTAAAATGACTGTGATTTCTCATTTCCAATGGCATAACCACAGCTTCTTAGCTCATACACAGATTAGATCAAATCCTTTCAAAATTAGCCTAACAGGGCTATTATTATTCAACAGAGGATGAATGTGATCCTAATAAAAAGTTTCAGGAGTTGTTATTTTTTTTAATAATCATATCCTGCAATACACTCCATGAGTCCTAGGTATTATTGGATCCTATTGTATGCTCTCATATGGAGAAATAAACATCCCATGTTTTCTTCTCCCACATACACTCAGCTAAATCTGCTCTCATATACAAAAATACAAATGTTTTTATTTTGCTTAGGTAATTTACCAAGTGCAAAGTCCTGCACCTGCAATGACATTACCAATGAGCTCGGTACGGGCCAGGATCTGTGTGGCTGGGGAGAAGCCTTGCTGGAAGGGACCTGGGGACCCTGGTGTAGAACAAGCTGAACATGAGTCAGCAGAGCACAGCTGCAGCAACAAAGTCAAACTGAATCCTGGCCTGCACACACATGCGCATTACTGACAGAGAAGACACTTCTCTACAACTCCTTTCTAGATACACAACATCAGTAAGTAATACTCTTTGACCCTATTTTCTTCAGAATGAACAAACCCAGCTCCCTCAGTTTCTGGTAAGAGATATGCTCCATGCCCTTCAACATTCTAATGGATGTCTGCTGGACAGTCTCTTGTTTGTTGGTATTCCTCTTGCGCTGGGGAGGAGAGATCAGAAACAGAGTGCAATGCTGAACTTATAGCCTCACCACAGTGCCAGGCTAATCACTTATCTCAATCTGCTGCTTATGCTCCTGCCAGAGCAGCCCAATGTGCTTTTAGCTTTCCTTGCAGGAGCACATTGCTGGCTTGTGTTCAGTGGCACAAATAAGTTCAGCCTTGCTGGCTCCTATATCAGGGAAAGAATAGTGCAGCTGCAGTCATAATAATATTTGGGACCAGTTAGCAGGGCCTAAAAAACCTGAGAGCTAGCTTAACCGTGCTTTCAAAAGCAGAAGTCACACAGCATACATTTAGCCTGTTTCAGTTATCTCAGCAGGAGACAACAACATACTGGATTAAAGACAACAGCACTTCATTGGTAAAAATGCATGGAGAAAGGTAGTAAAAGTGACCTGGATGATGGACAGCCCCTCGGGAAAAAGACATGCTATGTGGTGACACTGAGTGTGCTGAGAGCTGTTGATGAGGGACACTGCATAAAGTCAGACAATTCCCGCTTCCTGTTTTGACAAGCTCATCCAATCCACTTCCTTGCCCCAAGGCAGGCTCAGCCATCACTGACTCCATCACACTTGGCTAATGTTCGTCTCAACTGCAGTTTAAAACCTCCCATCTGGCAGGTTCTCCAGGCATCTGTGTCCTTACTGCCCTACCCTTACAGCTAGAAACAACTTCCTAATATCTAACTTGATATGGAGCCGTCATTTTAGGCTTCCAGAAAAGCATATATGTTAAGATAGTGGACAGATATCTGCAAGATGTGATTTAGGAGCAGCTGGCCCTGTCATGGACCAACTTCCACAGACTGAATGACATCTTGAGGCCCTTTCCAGCCCCATGTGCCATGCCTTCTTTGGCTATTTTGCTGCTTTCAGGAAAATTATTTGACAGCTAAATCATCCGGAAGTTGTCTTTCGCCATGAGGCTGAAGGGAGTACAAAAGGATGACAGTGAGGCAAATGCCATATTGATGTAACAACGGTTCAAAACATGCTATAACAATGACCTTCTTAGGATGGGATTTTATATCTCCCTATATACTACACCAGTTCAAGTGTGGATGATTTGCTCTTTTAAAAAAAAGGTATAAATAGTTTGTACTTATATACGAATTTGTACGTAGAAAAAACTAATACTTAGAGCAAGTCAACATTTATTTTTTGAATCAAAAAACAGCTCTACAGTAAAGCCAGAAAGAGTGCATTAGTCGTACAAACATTTTGGAGAAAGGAATGTAGTGATGTCTCTAGTCTAACACAGAAAATTTCAATATTTTGTGAGCTTTATTGCTGTTGCCATCCTTCAGGTGTGTGAACTACACCACTCAGTTTGGTGTCACGAGCAAATTTGCTGAGGGTGCACTTGATCCCTTCACCTATGTCATTAATTAAAATATTAAATAACTATGATCCCTATATGGAACTCTGAGGGATACCACTTGTCACTGATGTCCATCAGGACTCTGAGCCATTGACTGCTACACTCCGGATGCAATCGTCCAACCACTTTCTTAGCCATCTAACAGTCTGTTCATCAAATCCACCTCTCTCCAATGTAAAGACAGGGATGTTGTAGGGGCCTGTGTCAAAGGCTTTACAGAAGTCAAGATAAATGAGATCTGCAACTCTTGTCTTGTCCACTGTTGTAGTCATGCCACCATAAAAGGCCACTAGGTTGGTCAGGCAGGACCTGCTTTTGGTTGAAGCCATGCTGCCTGTTCTGAAGCATCTCCCCATCCTCCATGTGTCTTAGTATAGCTCCTAGGAGTATCTGTTCCATGATCTTTACAGGTATAGAGGTGAGGCTGACAGGTCAGTAGTTCCCAGGGTCCTCCCTTCTACCCTTTTTACATAGGTACAATGTTTCCCCTTTTCCAGTCACCTGGGACTTGACTCGGCTGACATGACTTTTCAAATATCCTGGAGAGTGCGTTGGCAACCACATCACTCAGGGCTCTGGGATGCATCTCATCAGGTCCCATAGACATAGTACATTCAGGTTCCTCAGGTGGTCATGAACCTCATCTTCTCTTACAGTGGGAGGGATGTTGCTCCCCCAGTCCACATCTTGTTATCCATCCACTTGAGAGGTGTGGGAAGAGAGTTTGTCATTGAAGACAGAGGCAAAAATGTTGTTAAGCACCTCCGTCTTCTCCTCATCCTTTGTTACCAGGTTGCCAGCATTGTTTATCAGCAGGGATACACTTTCCTTGATGTTTCTTTTCTGGTTACCATACCTGTAGAAGTTCTTCCTGATATTGTGTTCCTTGCCAGGTTCAGTTCCAGCTTGAACTTAGTCTAATGAATGTAATGAGTCTAACTTTAATTACTGATGAAGAAGACACAAGCATTGTAGAATCACAGAATTGTTTGGATTGGAAGGGATCTTAAAGATCACCTCATTCCAAACACCTTGTCATGGGCAGAAACACTGTCCCCCACACCAGGCTGCTCAGAAGCCCATGCAGTCTGGCACTGAACACTTCCAAGGATGAGACATCCACCACATTTCTGGGTAACCTTTTAGAATGCCTCATCATCTTCATAGTGAAGAATTTCTTCCTAACATCTAAGCTAAACATAACATCTTTCAGTTTTAATCCATTCCCCCTGCTCATGTCATTATGTGCCCTTGTAAAAAGTCCCTCTTCTGCTTTCTTGTAGGCCCCCAGTACTTCCTGTTAAAGCTGCTAAAAGGTCTCTCTGAAGCTTTCTTCTCTCCAGGCTTAGCATCCTGTTTTCACCCTGTCTTCATAGGAGAGGTGTTCCAGCCCTATGATCATCTTTGTGGTTCTCCTCTGGACTCATTCCAACATGTCCACATCTGTCTTATGTTGGGGCCCTCAGAGCTGGACACAGTACTCCAGGTGTGGTCTCACAAGAGCAGAGTGTCAGAATGACCTCCATCGACCTGTTGGCCACACTGCTTTTGATGCAGCCTAGGATGCAGTAGGCTTTCTGGGCTGCAAGCACTCCTTGCTGGGTCATGTTGAGTTTCACATCTAACAACATCCCACAGTCATCCTCTTCAAGGTTGCTCTCAATCCATTCTCTGCCCAATGTGTATCTGTGCCTTGGATTGCCCTGACCCATGCGCAGGAGCCTATTTATGGTTTTATTAAAATAGTGACATAAATCTTGCATAACTGAAGTTCCATAAGCATGAAGGGGCTACTGTTGACAACTAAGAAAATTAGTTATGAGTTCAATTCTTGCTGAGTTTTGGAATAAACTCAGACAAACTCATAGACTCACTCATTTAGAAAGATTTTGAACTGAATACTATATTCTTCTGACTATGAATTCCCTATTAGAGATTAAAAATGTTTATTTTCCCTCACAAAATCAGTTACATAGACATTAGCATCCGTGTTAGGTTTCTCAAACTTGGAATGGATGGTACAGCAGACTGCAGAAACAGATCCTTTTATTTTTCAATATATATTTATTATATGCAAACTGTCCAAAAGATGAAGATGGTGAATGAGCTATGAGTTTGCATGCTACCATCTTTTCCATTTTTCACTTGCCACATGACATTAGGCAGCCCTGCACAGACAGAGACACCTAACAGCTGCAAG